>NC_053393.1:567118393-567300182 GCF_905171765.1 Bufo bufo
CTTTTCTGTCCAGTGAATGCCTAATGTTTGGGACCTCGGAGGTATTCAACACCTGTTGACGACGACCACGTGTTATCAAATTTCAACTATTATCATTTCTTTTTTTTCGAGAGGGGGGATTTCGTTAGCCATGTTTTTAATCCAATTTGATATTTTTTGTTCTTTTAAACATATGTATTTGACATGTATTTGTACTGGCCTGCATTAAAATTGATATCCAATGACCATCTAATATACCTCTAGCCACATAATCACCTGTTCTTTTTTGTCAGGTAAATGCCAAATTTTTGGGGCCTGTACTCCTGTGGCCTAAAATAAAATTTTTCTAGGCTCCAGCAGGCCACATTTTTGAGAGTTTCCCTTTAAGACGCATAAAAATGGCCACTGATTAAAATACAAATTTTTTGTGGGAATTTTTGCCATTGATCCCCCTGTGGTATGTCACTGTCCATGTTGTGGGACGATTTGTGCACTTCTTGTATTTGGTGGGTGCAATAATGAGCTTAAGGTTTTTCAGGTTCACCTGCCATTAAAGTGAATGGGGCCCGCCGCGAACTTGCAGTTCGCGAACGATTGATCGAGTTCGCGAATCTTCCCGGCCGATGTTCGTCCGTCACTGCATATGATGTATGTAAATTATTAGTATCTGATTCATCTCTAAAAGTGACTCTCCAGTGTTACTCAATGTAGGACATATGATGTATGTAGATCATTAGTACCTGATTCTTCTCTACAAGTGATTCTCCAGTATTACTCCTCCTACGACATATGATGTATGTAGATTATTAGTACCTGATCCTTCTCTACAAAAGTCTCTCCAGTGTAACATCCCCTAGGCCAGGTGTCGGCAACCCGCGGCTCTTTTGAACCTTTGCCGCGGCTCCAGCATGGGCATGAGCAGTGTGTGTGCGGCGGCGGCTGGGCAGGCACTGAGATGAGCGCTTCCATTGTGGAAGCGAAGCGCTCATCTCTATAGTGATCTGTTTGTATCGCCGTCCTCAGGACAGCGATACAAACAGAAGGCTGTGCGGAGGAGCAGGGCAGGGAGGTGTGTCCCTTTCCTGTTCCTCTGATAGGCACTACTAGGCCGGCAGCCTATCAGAGGCCGGCGTAGGCGGCATCGCTCCAAAGAGGTAAGTATAAGTGTTAATTTTTTTTTTTTTTAACTGCCAGTCTGGCACATAATGGGGGGGCCCTGGTATTATACTGGCACATGATTGGGGAATTTGGGGGGGCCCTGGAATTACTGGCACATGATTGGGGGGGGGGTCTGGTATTACTACTGGCACATGATTGGGGGGGGTCTGGTATTACTACTGGCACATGATTGGGGGGTGTCTGGTATTACTACTGGCACATGATTGGGGGGGTCTGGTATTACTGGCACATGATTGGAGGGGGGTCTGGTATTACTGGCACATGTTTGGAGGGGGGTCTGGTATTACTGGCACATGATTGGGGGGTCTGGTATTACTGGCACATGATTGGAGGGGGGTCTGGTATTACTGGCACATGATTGGAGGGGGGTCTGGTATTACTGGCACATGATTTGAGGGGGGTCTGGTATTACTGGCACATGATTGGGGGAGTCTGGTATTACTGGCACATGATTGGAGGGGGGTCTGGTATTACTGGCACATGATTGGGGGGTCTGGTATTACTGGCACATGATTGGAGGGGGATGTGGTATTACTGGCACATGATTGGGGGGGATGTGGTATTACTGGCACATGATTGGGGGGGTCTGGTAAAGGTAAATTAAATATTTTAATTAGCTATTAATTTGCAAAAATATATTTTACATTGTTAAGTGAAAAAGTCCTTTTTTTTCTTCAGATTGACAGCTGACTGCACGATCCTGTATATAGCATTAAGGTAAGAAACAATATATGCAGTGTTATATTTGTTTTAAATGTCGCAATGGTTTTGCGGCTCCCAGGTTTTTTTTTCCTTCGGAAACTGGTCCAAGTAGCTCTTTATGTCTTAAAGGTTGCAGACCCCTGCCCTAGGCCATATGATATATGTAGATCATTAGTACCCCGATCCTTCTCTACAAGTGACTCTCCAGTATTACTCCCCCTAGGGCAGTGATGGCGAACCTTTTAGAGACCGAGTGCTCAAACTGCAACCGTACAACCCACTTATTTATCGCAAAGTGCCAACACGACAATTTACCCAGAATACCAATATAGTATATCTTCCATGTACTTTACCATTTAGCTACAATAGCCTGCCTACATACAGTGCGCTGCCTGTCCTGTTCATAGTGTGTCCTCTGCTGGTGAATGTCAGGAAAAGTGTAAGGCATATTGGTACACTATAGACTTTTTCCAGGCCGCCGGTGTCCACAGAGAGGGCTCTGAGTGCCGCCTCTGGCACCCGTGCCATAGGTTCGCCACCACTGCCCTAGGGCATATGATGTACTGTATGTAGATCATTAGTACCTGATCCTTCTCTACAAGTGGCTCCCTAGAGTTATTCCTACTAGGACCTATGAAGTATGTCGATTATTAGTACCTGATCCTTCTCTACAAGTGACTCTCTAGTGTTACTCCCCCTAGGACATATGATGTATGTAGATTATTATTATCTTTTCCTTCTGTACAAGTGACTCTCCAGTGCTACTCCCTCTCGTACATATGATGTATGTAGATTATTAGTACCTGATCCTTCTCTACAAGTGACTCTCCAGTGTTACTCCCCCTAGGACATATGATGTATGTAGATTATTAGTACCTCATCCTTTTTTACAAGTGACTCTGTCTTTGTTACTCCTTCTACTACATATGATGTATGTAGATCATTTGTACCTGATCCTTCTCTATAATTGACTCTCTGGTCAGTGGCGTGCATACTGTGCCCCCTTCATAGTATTGATGCTCACTCTGCCCCCTAATAGTAGTAATGCCCACTGTGCTAGTAATGCCCTCTGTGCTTCCTCCATAGTAGAAATCCCCATTGTGACCTGTTCACAGTAATAATGACCACTGTGCCCCCTTCACAGTAATAATGCCCACTGTGCCCCCTTCATTGTAGTAATGTCCTCTGGCTCTGTGCCCCCTTCATGGTAGAAATGCCCATTGTGCCCCCTTCACATTAGTAATGCCCTCTGTGGCCCCTCCAGAGTAGTAATGCCCTCTGGTTCCCCTCCAGCACCCTCAATCTGATGCGCAGCCTAGTGTCACAAGGAGGGAAAATTTTTGGAAGATGATGAAGGATTACCGTGTTAGCGTCCTCAATGATCCCTATGTGCCTTACAACTACCGGGTGTCCAAGCTGGACACGTGGCATGAACTGGCTCTCTACGCCTTGGAGGTGCTGGCCAACATTTTGTCAGAGCGGGTATTTAGTGCTGCTGGTGGCATAATAACTGATAAGCGCACCCACATTGCATTCCCATGCACCCCTTCCACCACAAAAAAGGGTATATGGTTCAATCTTCCTTTTCTCGCCCTCCTCCTCCTCCTCTGCCCTTGCTCCTAATGTTGTAGAGGGTCAGCTCACCAGCAGGCCCTCACCTACAATCTTTTAGAGGGCCAGCTCACCTGCAGGCCCTCGCATGTAATTTTTGAGAGGGTCAGATCACCAGCAGGCCCTCAATTACAATCTATTAGAGCAGTGGTTCTCAACCTTTCTAAAGCCGTGACCCCTTAATACAGTTCCTCATGTTGTGGTGACCCCCAACCATTAAATTTTTTTCCTTGCTACGTCATAACTAATTTTGCTACTGTTATGAATTGTAATGTAAATATCTGATATGCAGGATGTATTTTTATTGCTACAAATTGAACATAATTAAAGCAGAGTAATTAATCACAAAGACAAAATGTTATATATTGTCAAATATTTATTTCTAATTACAAATAAATGAAATTTTGTATTGAAGCATGGTGTATAAATCAGTGGTGCTTCAAGTCCCCACCAAATAAATAAATCAGACGTGCTCAGGGTCCCCCAAATAAGTAAATCAGCGGGGCTTCAGGTCTCCCCCAAATAAATAAATCAGTGGTGCATCAGGTTTCCCCCAAATAAATAAATCAATGGTGCTCAGGGTCCCCCAAATAAATAAATCAGAAGTGCTCAGGGTCCCACAAATAAATAAATCAGCGGTGCTTCAGGTCCCCCCCAAATAAATAAATCAATGGTGCTCAGGGTCCCCCAAATAAATAAATCAATGGTGCTCAGAGTCCCCCAAATAAATAAATCAGCGGTGCTTCATGTCCCCCCAAATAAATTAAGCCTTGCTCAGCCAAATAATTAAAATAAAATTAGCCAGGCTCAGCCAGGCTCAATTAAATCATTGGTGGCAGTGGTGCTCAGCGGCGGTGTCATTAACGAAAAAACTCGGACCTCAGCAGACAGGCGGTCCGACTTACCCGTCCAGACGTCAGGCTCCTTCAAGCACAGGCAGTGATAGGACATCACTTCCTGTGCGCGAGGATAAGGGGCCGCTGCCGTTGTGCGGGCGACCCACAATAGGAAGCCTCAGGCGACCCCCCGGAAAGGGCCGATCGACCCCCAAAGGGGTCGCGACCCCTAGGATGAGAACCGCTGTATTAGAGGGTTAGCTCACCTGCAGGCCCTCACATATAATGTTTTTGAGGGTCAGCTCACCAGCATGCCCTCACCTACAATGTTTTAGAGGGTCAGCTCACCAGCAGATTCTCACCTACAATATTTTATAGGGCCAGCTCACCTGCAGGCCCTCACCTACAATCTTTTAGAGGGTGAGCTCATCTGTAGGCCCTCGCATGTAATGATTTAGAGAGCCAGCTCACCTGCAGGTCCTCACATGTAATGTTTTAGAGATTCAGCTCACCAGCAGGCCCTCACCTACAATCTTTTAGAGGGTAAGCTCACCTGCAGGCCCTCGCATGTAATGTTTTAGAGGGTCAGCTCACCAGCAGGCCCTCACATACAATCTTTTAGAGGGTCAGCTCACTGACAGGCCCTCACATATAATTTTTTAGAGGGTTAGCTCACCAGCAGGCCCTCACCTACAATCTTTTAGTGAGTCAGCTCACCTGCAGGCCCTTCGCATATAATGTTTTTCAGCAGCAGCTCACCAGCAAGCCCTCACCTACAATCTTTTAGAGGGTCAGCTCACCTGCAGGCCCTCACATATAATGTTTTTTAGGGTAAGCTCACCAGCAGGCCCTCGTACATATTTTTTTTAATGGTTAGCTAAGCAGCAGGCACCTGCCCATTATTTGTTCGATGCTCAGATAAGCAACAGGTACTCCCCCCTAATGTTTTAGAGAGTCAGCTCTGCAGCAGACCCTCACCCCTAATGTTTTAGATGGACAGCTCAGCAGCAGGACCTCGCCCGTAATTTTTTAGAGAGTCACCAGCAGGCCATTGCTCTTAATGTTTTTAAGGGTCACCAGCCGGCCATCAATCATAATTTTTCAAGGGTTTATGATGCCCTCCTTTATGTGTAACAAAGGGTGTATTGTAGTGCCGGTTCCTTGTAATTTTTGGCAGCCCTTTCCCTTAACCTGTTTGGGACATAGGGCGTACAGGTGCGCCCTGATATCCTGGTACTTAAGGACACAGGGCGTACCTGTACGTCCTGTGTAGTTCCGAACACTGCCGCGCGGTGATCAGAACAAGGAGCCTGCTCAAATCATTGAGTACGGCTGTAGGGGGGGGACCCGATGGCATGGAAGGCAGCGCGATGCCTTCCTTAGGCATCGGCGCTGCCTCCCGGTGATGAGCCTGTGAGATCCAGCCCTCTGGATCTCACAGGCCGGAAGCTGTATGAGTAATACACACTGTATGAGTAATACACACTGTATGAGTAATACACACTGTATTACTCATACAGCCAATGCATTCCAATACAGAAGTATTGGAATGCATTGTAAAGGGGATCAGACCCCCAAAAGTTTAAGTCCCAAAGTGGGACAAAAAATAAAGTGAAAAAAAAGTTGAAAAAATAAAGTTTTCTCCCAAAAAAATTAAAAGTTTAAACTTAATTTCCCCCAAATAAAGTAAAAAAAAATTGTTAAGGAATAGGGAAAAAAAAAATAAGTTTACATATTAGGTATCGCCACGTCCGTATCGACCAGCTCTATAAACATATCACATGACCTAACCCCTCAGATGAACACCGTAAAAAAATAAAAATAAAAATAAAAACAATTTTTTTGTCACCTTACATCACAAAAAGTACAACAGTAAGCGATCAAAAAGGCGTATGCCCACCAAAAAAGTACCAATTTAACCGTCACCTCATCCCGCAAAAAATGAGCCCCTACCTAAGACAATCGCCCAAAAAATAAAAAAACTATGGCTCAGAATATGGAGACACTAAAACATCATTTTTTGGTTTTAAAAAAGCTGTTATTGTGTAAAACTTAAGTAAATTAAAAAAGTATGCATATTATGTATCGCCGCGTCTGTAATAACCTGCTCTATAAAAATATCACATGACCTAACCCATCAGGTGAACACCGTAAAAAATAAATAAAAAAAAACGGTGTAAAAAAAGCTATTTTTTGTCACCTTACATGACAAAAAGTGTAATAGCAAGCGATCAAAAAGTCATATGCACCCCAAAATAGTTCCAATCAAACTGTCATCTCATCCCTCAAAAAATTTTACCCTACCCAAGATAATCGCCCAAAAACTGAAAAAACGATGGCTCTCAGACTATGGAAACACTAAAACATGATTTTTTTTTGTTTCAAAAATAAAATCATTGTGTAAAACTTACATAATTAAAAAAAAGTATACATATTAGGTATCGCCGCATCCGTAATAACATTCTCTATTAAAATATCACATTACCTAACCCCTCAGTAGAGATGTCGCGAACATAAAATTTTCCGTTCGCGAACGGCGAATGCGAATTTCTGCAAATGTTCGCGAACGGGCGAACCGGGCGACCCGCCATAGACTTCAATAGGCAGGCGAATTTTAAAACCCACAGGGACTCTTTCTAGCCACAGTAGTGATGGAAAAGTTGTTTCAAGGGGACTAACACCTGGACTGTGGCATGCCGGAGGGGGATCCATGGCAAAACTCCCATGGAAAATTACATAGTTGACGCAGAGTTGGATTTTAATCCATAAAGGGCATAAATCACCTAACAATCCAATTTTTTTTTGAACAACGTGGTTTAAAACATCCAGTGTGTGTATACGATCAGGTATGATGTTGTATCGATCAGGTAGTGTAAGGGTTACGCCCGCTTCACAGACATTGACAGACCAAACTCCCCTTTTAATGCACCGCAAACAACAGCAAACAGTCCATTTGCCCAACCGCAAACTTCCCATTTGCACAAGGTTGGATACCAAGCTAGCCATGTCCCGTTGATGTCATTGAAGGTTTCTTCCTCCACTCAGCCACGTACAACACCAAGGGTCCCCGAAAGGTGAATTGAATAGATTTTTCGAACGGGGAGATGGTTAAAAAAACGCTGGCTCCCTCCCCTTTGTTTGAATCTACGCCACGGTCACTGCTTCTGCACCGTGCAATTTACTCTCACACCCGATATTAATGGTATTTTCTGTAGTTCTCTCTTCTCATCAGTTTAATCCCTGTTACGTCCCCAATCTGGGGTCCATTTATTAAATTGATTTTTCGAACGGGGAGATGGTTAAAAAAACGCTGGCTCCCTCCCCTTTGTTTGAATCCACGCCACGGTCAATGCGTCTGCGCCGTGCAATTTACTGTCACACCCGTGAGTGGTATTTTCTGTAGTACTATTTTCATTAGTTTAATTCCTGTATGGTCCCCAATCTAGGGTCCATTTATTAAATTGATTTTTCGAACGGGGAGATGGTTAAAAAAACGCTGGCTGCCTCCCCTTTGTTTGACTCCATGCCACGGTCACTGTGTCTGCGCCGTGCAATTTACTCTCACACCCGATATGAGTGGTATTTTCTGTAGTTCTCTCTTCTCATCAGTTTAATCCTGTTACGTCCCCAATCTGGGGTCCATTTATTAAATTGATTTTTCGAACGGGGAGATGGTTAAAAAAACGCTGGCTGCCTCCCCTTTGTTTGACTTCATGCCACGGTCACTGTGTCTGCGCCGTGCAATTTACTCTCACACCCGATATGAGTGGTATTTTCTGTAGTTCTCTCTTCTCATCAGTTTAATCCCTGTTACGTCCCCAATCTGGGGTCCATTTATTAAATTGATTTTTCGAACGGGGAGATGGTTAAAAAAACGCTGGCTCCCTCCCCTTTGTTTGAATCTAGCAATGAGCAGGACACTGGGTCAGTGGGAATGCTATGCAGTGGGTCAGTTTATATGTATATAAGTTTGTGACGCCAGTTGCAGCTTGCGCAGGTACTGTAGCAGGGCCCTTTAAGATGTTATAGCTCATGTACCAGGTGAGGAATGCCAGAGGGGGATAACGTCTCTGTATAGCAGATATGGTAGTGTCAATGGTGTCTCCTACCTTGGTACGGCTGGACTCCTGTATCCTGGCTCACATGCAACAAAATGAGTGTTGTTAATAGGAGTAATTGAGGAGTGATGGAAATCCACACAGATAATAGGGTCCAACTTGTCTTTACTTGGTGTTATGCAGCTTTGATCCATACAAGTTACAGCTTTAGTCTAGGGTCCCAGCAGGTAGTGGCAATATGTGGCAGGAATTTATATATATATTCTGCTTCTTGTACATACACCTATTATAATCTGGCAGGTATCTATCTTCTGCTCTGTCTTTATTCTGCTTGGTTTGGGCCTGACTAGCTGAAGAGGTACTTATCTTCTCTTTGTCTTTGGATCTGTACTTATAGAACTGCTCGCAGGGAATGGTGTTGTCTTCCTGGAGATCTATACGTCTGTGAAGGGCTGCTTTCTTTGTCTACCAGCTGAGGTAAGGGACTCAGGCTGGGAAGGTTGATCTTGGGCCTCAGCCGAGGCTTGGATCCTAGGTTGGAATCCCTGTTTCTGGGAGCTCCTACTAACACAGCCTACCCCAACAGGGGGCTGGCTCACACTCCCTAGAACTTTCCTTCCTCCCCCTGATGTAGGATGTGGGAACATTCCACTCCTCCTCAGAAAGGGGGGAGCTAGCCTGGAATGGTCTATTCCAGTCTAGATCTATTAACTAACCATGGTCTGCTTACATATTGCTGCCACCTGCTGGTGTACATTGAGAATTACAGCAAATATACAATACAAGCCTGGAAAATACATATACAGGAAAATGCACACTTCAGATTACACAAAATAAGGGACAATACACTCAACATGTTGTAGCAGGGAGACAGAGTTTTAGTGACATACTCTGGGATGTTACAAATCCACGCCACGGTTACTGCGTCTGCGCCGTGCAATTTACTGTCACACCCGTGAGTGGTATTTTCTGTAGTACTATTCTCATCAGTTTAATCCCTGTTACGTCCCCAATCTGGGGTCCATTTATTAAATTGATTTTTTGAACGGGGAGATGGTTAAAAAAATGCTGGCTCCCTCCCCTTTGTTTGAATCCAGGCCATGGTCACTGCGTCTGCGCCGTGCAATTTACTGTCACACCCGTGAGTCGTTGTCACGGCTGGGGATGGGGAAAACCCTCAGCCGTGCGATGCCAGAATATGGAAGGTCGCTACTTGGCCAGTACCACAGATTTAGGGAGCAGGTCACCTCCTAATGCATACCTAATCTGACCCTGACTCCTAGCTGCATGAGCCGACCTTGATGGTAGGAGGGCTCATGCTCGGGAACCTCGGATCCCTACTCACCCTCCGCCGATCCATGAACTAGGAGCTGGGTAGACCACCTGTTCCTCCTGGATGCGGAGAAACAGGAGTCTAAACTCCTACCTGCCACAGACACAGAGCCTGGAACCCAAGTATAAGTGCTGCTGTACACAACAACACAAGAGACAGAGCACACACCACACAGGAACCCAGGAAACCATACGCTGCAATAAATAAGCATAACACAAACACATCTTCATAACATCGTGTATCACAATTTATGACCACAAGGGTGGCCCTCACTGGCAGATGGAATAAGGGACCAGGAGGGTGCCTCCAGCTTACAAACAAGGCTGGAGTACCCCTCAGACATCAGGTCTCAACTGAATCTTTATAGCCCATGTAGCCACACCCACACAGACGCACCCAGTGTTCACACACACAGAAGGGAATTAACCCTTCTCACACCAGGGAAGGGAGAACAGCCACTTAAAGGAGAAAGTGCACACATAACTAAAACCCTGTGCACACCAGACATACAAAAGACACACCCAACAAAGATAGGTTGCCAGGTGCAACCGCACGCACATTGCAGCAAGCTGCCTAGCACCAGCTCAGGCTGCTAAACTGCAAAATAACTAAATGTTTCCAGCGGCAACCACAAGTGAGGCAACATACTAGCGGCCCTCACCTGTGGTTGAACAACCAAACCAAACCGCAGGCAACAGCATGCGGATAAGGAGTCACGACCATAACCATGGTCGTGACAGTCGTATTTTCTGTAGTACTATTCTCATCAGTTTAATCCCTGTTACGTCCCCAATCTGGGGTCCATTTATTAAATAGATTTTTTGAACGGGGAGATGGTTAAAAAAATGCTGGCTCCCTCCCCTTTGTTTGAATCCACGCCACGGTCACTGCGTCTGCGCCGTGCAATTTACTCTCACACCCGATATGAGTGGTATGTTCTGTAGTTCTCTCTTCTCATCAGTTTAATCCCTGTTACGTTCCCAATCTGGGGTCCATTTATTAAATTTATTTTTCGAACGGGGAGATGGTTAAAAAAACGCTGGCTCCCTCCCCTTTGTTTGAATCCACGCCACGGTCACTGCGTCTGCGCCGTGCAATTTACTGTCACACCCGATATGAGTGGTATTTTCTGTAGTACTATTCTCATCAGTTTAATCCCTGTTACGTCCCCAATCTGGGGTCCATTTATTAAATTGATTTTTCGAATGGGGAGATGGTTAAAAAAACGCTGGCTCCCTTCCCTTTGTTTGAATCCACGCCACGGTCACTGCGTCTGCGCCGTGCAATTTACTCTCACACCCGATATGAGTGCTATTTTCTGTAGTACTATTCTCATCAGTTTAATCCCTGTTACGTCCCATATCAGGGTGGGATTGCCTTTTGTGAAAAAAAATTTAGACCGGGTACCTTCGACTGCCTTTACAGTGACAGACCAAACTCTGATACACCAAACTGAATTGATTTTAGGAACCGGGAGATAGAAAAAGCAGCTTGGTCGGTCCTCTTACTCCCAAGTTGGGGCACTGCGCGTGCACGGAGCAATGTGCTGTGACACCCTATATGAGTGGTGTCTTAACTAGTACTATTCCTATCAGTTTAATCCCTGTTACGTCCCCTATCCGGGGACGTGTGTCGAATTGATTAACCATTGTCGAATTAACAAACCATTACGACATCCTGTAATAATTTAGTTCTGAGCTTTGTACTTGCTTTGTATTGGAATTGATCTGGATTATTTAAATTGTCTGCATTATTTCTAATAATTTATTAAGAGACTTTATTATGATTTTTTTTATTTTATGTATTAAAAACCCACCCATACAACTTAAAAAAATAATAATAAAAATTATGTTTTTTCTATGAAAAATTATCCAGCCGATCGCTTTTGGTCTGATCATAATGAAGCAACGGCCTTATCATCTGGGGTGTGGCAACATTGCCAACACACTCATAGAGGTGATGATCGCTTCATTGTGATACGCAAGCCCCTTCACCACAACAAGGTAACGATCACGAAAGGGGAATTGACACTTGTATGTGCCTTTTTTTTTTGTTTTGTTTTTGCAGCCACAGTGCAGCACCAGAGGCCAGAAAAATTAGGCATGTACACATGCCTGAAAAATAATGTTATTGTTGCAGCCGCTGTTGTAGCAGCGGCCGGAAAAATTTATGTTTTCAAGGCAGAAAGGTGACTAAAACATTGCGGCTTGAACCCTAGTTGGTGTGGAGAATTCACGAAAGTCATCCGGTATGCAGACATTAAATACAGCAACGTGGGGACCATTTTGAGGCCAAGGCATGTCATCAGGCCCTTTGTTAGTCAAACGTATCCCCCACTGTCAGTCCCTTCGGGATCCATGCCTCATTCATCTTAATGAAGGTGAGGTAATCAACACTTTTTTGACCGAGGCGACTTCTTTTGTCAGTGACAATGCCTCCTGCTGCACTGAAGGTTCTTTCTGACAGGACACTTGAAGCGGGGCAGGCCAGAAGTTCTATCGCAAACTGGGATAGCTCAGGCCACAGGTCAAGCCTGCACACCTAGTAGTCAAGGGGTTCATCGCTCCTCAGAGTGTCGATATCTGCAGTTAAGGCGAGGTAGTCTGCTACCTGTCGGTCGAGTCGTTCTCTAAGGCTGAATCCCGAAGGGCTGTGGCGATGTGTAGGACTGAAAAAGCTCCGCATGTCCTCCATCAACAACACATCTGTAAAGCGTCGTGTCCTTGCCGCCGTGGTCGTAGTAGGAGGAGGATTACTTTCATCTCTTCCCCTGTTAGATTCCCGTTGTGCTGTGACATCCCCCTTATAAGCTGTGTAAAGCATATTTTTTAGTTTTGTTTTGAACTGCTGCATCCTTTCTGACTTTTGGTAATTTGGTAACATTTCCGCCACTTTCTGCTTATACCGGGGGTCTAGTAGCGTGGCCACCCAGTACAGGTCGTTCTCCTTCATCCTTTTTATACGAGGGTCCCTCAACAGATATGACAGCATGAAAGACCCCATTTGCACAAGGTTGTATGCCGAGCTACTCATTTCCCGTTCCTCGTCCTCACTGATGTCATTGACGGTCTGTTCTTCACCCCAGCCACGTACAACACCACGGGTCCCAGATAGGTGACAACAACGAGCACCCTGGGATGCCTGCTGTGGTTGGTCTTCCTCCTCCTCAAAGCCACATTCCTCCTCTGACTCCTCTTCCTCATACTCCTCTTGCAGCGTTGCCGCAGGTCCGGCAAGCGATGATGACAAGGCTGTTTCTGGTGGTGATGGTGACCACAACTCTTCCTCTTCACGCTCATCTACGGCCTGATCCAGCACTCTTCACAGGGCATGCTCCAGGAAGAAAACAAATGGGATGAGGTCGCTGATGGTGCCTTCGGTGCGACTGACTAGGTTTGTCACCTCCTCAAAAGGACGCATGAGCCTACAGGCATTGCGCATGAGCGTTCAGTAACGTGGCAAAAAAATTCCCAGCTCCGCAGAGGCTGTCCTAGCACCCCGGTCATACAAATACTCGTTGACGGCTTTTTCTTGTTGGAGCAGGCGGTCGAACATTAGGAGTGTTGAATTCCAACGTGTCGGGCTGTCGCAAATCAAGCGCCTCACTGGCATGTTGTTTCGGCGCTGAATGTCTGAAAAGTGCACCATGGCCGTGTAGGAACGCCTGAAATGGCCACACACCTTCCTGGCCTGCTTGAGGACGTCCTGTAAGCCTGGGTACTTAGACACAAAGCGTTGTACGATGAGATTCCACACATGTGCCATGCACGGCACATGTGACAACTTGCCCAAATTCAATGCCGCCAACAAATTGCTTCCATTGTCACACACCACTTTGCCGATCTCCAGTTGGTGCGGGGTAAGCCACTGATCCACCTGTGCGTTCAGGGCGGACAGGAGTACTGGTCCGGTGTGGCTCTCTGCTTTCAGGCAAGTCAACCCCAAGACAGCGTGACACTGTCGTATCCGGGATGTGGAATAGCCCCTGGGGAGCTGGGGGGATTCAGTTGATGTGCAGCCAGACGCCGCAGCAGAAGAGGACTCAGCCGAGGAGGTTATGGAAGAGGATGGAGTAGGAGGAGTAGAGGAGGTGGCAGTAGGCCTGCCTGCAAGTCGTGGCGGTGTCACCAACTCCGCTGCAGAGCCACGCATTCCATGCTTGGCAGCCGTCAGCAGGTTGACCCAATGCGCAGTGTAGGTGATATACCTGCCCTGACCGTGCTTTGCAGACCAGGTATCAGTGGTCAGATGGACCCTTGCCCCAACACTGTATGCCAAAGATGCCATGACTTCCTTTTCAATCACTGAGTAGAGGTTTGGGATTGCCTTTTTTGAAAAAAAAATTTAGTCCGGGTACCTTCCACTGGGGTGTCCCAATAGCGACAAATTTTTTGAAGGCCTCAGACTCCACCAGCTGGTATGGTAAAAGCTGGCGAGCTAAGAGTTCCGTCAAGCCAGCTGTCAGACGCCGGGCAAGGGGGTGACTCTGTGACATTGGCTTCCTACGCTCAAACATTTCCTTTACAGACACCTGACTGTGGGCAGATGAGATGGAACTGCTGATGGTGAGAGGCGGAGTGGCGGGTGGTTGAGAGGGGGCAAGGAGGACAGCAGTGGTTGACGTGGCTGAAGATGCTGGACCAGGAGGAGGATGGTGGCTTTGAGCTTGTGTGCTGCTTCTACTCGTCATCATGTGTTGATCCCATAGGCGTTTGTGATGTGCAATCATGTGCCTTCGCAAAGCAGTTGTACCTAGGTGAGTGTTGGATTTCTCACGACTCAGTTTCTTTTGGCACAGGTTGCAAATGGCATCGCTGTTGTCAGAGGCAGACACACAAAAAAAATGCCACACTGCTGAGCTTTGCAATGACGGCATTCTGGTGGTGGCAACAGCATGTGTTGATTGGCGTGCTGTCTGGCTGACCCCGTGTGCTGATACATGCTGTCTGACTGTGCCACTAGCTCCTTGCGACGACCTCCCCCTTCTTCCAACTCGTCTCCTCCTTCTCTCTGTCTCCCCTTCTGAACTTTCCCACTCTTCTTCTTCTCTTCGAGCAGGCACCCACGTGGCATCCACGGACACATCGTCATCATCAACCACTTCACTTGTATCTGACACCTCAGCAAAGGAAGCAGCAGCGGGTACAACATCATCATCACACTGTACGTCCATGCGTGTAATGCTGCCTGACTGAGACATATCCCTGTTATCTCCATCCTCTGGCAATAATGGTTGCGCATCACTCCTTTCATCCAACTGATGTGTAAATAACTCCTCTGAGGGATCAAGTGAAGCGGCTGTGGTAGCTGTGGTGGTAGTGGTGGTGGTGGTGGCGGGCGGGAGAGTGGTATCTTGAGAGCAGGTGACCAAAGCTGAGCTGGAGGAGGATGGTGCGTCAAGGTTCTTAGTGGAAGCTGTTGAAGATTGGGTGTCCTGTGTAAGCCAGTCAACTATTTTCTCCAAATTTTTTGGGTTCAGGGTACGTGGCCTCTGAACACTGGGCATTATTCCAGGGCCAGTAGAAATCACAGCACCACGACCACGACGGCCCCTGCGGCGTGGCCTGCCTCTGCCTGTCATTTTTTATTAGATAAGTGTTACTATGCGTGCAAGGTACTGTGCCACCCTATATAAGTGGTGGGCGGTGGGCACAGTACAGTCTGTGTGGGCCTGACACACACTGGCTTGCAACTGTGATTATATCACAGAAAAATATTAAATATAATTTTTTTTTATCTGCGAGGTATTTGTGAGTGAGTGACACCCTGTAACGGTATAAGTGGAGGCCTAGCCACTAGCCAGTGGCCACAATACAGTCTGTGTGGGCCTGACACACATGGGCTTGCAAATGTGATTATATCACAGAAAAATATTAAATAGAATTTTTTTTTATCTGCAAGGTATTTGTGAGTGAGTGACACCCTGTAACGGTATAAGTGGAGGCCTAGCCAGTGGCCAGTGGCCACAATACAGTCTGTGTGGGCCTGACACACATGGGTTTGCAAATGTGATTATATCACAGAAAAATATTAAATATAATTTTTTTTATCTGAAAGGTATTTGAGTGAGTGACACCCTGCAACGGTATAAGTGGAGGCCTAGCCAGTGGCCACAGTACAGTCTGTGTGGGCCAGACACACACTGGCTTGCAACTGTGATTATATCACAGAAAAAGATTAAATAGAATTAGTTTTTATCTGCGAGGTATTTTCTGTCACACCCTGTATGAATGGTGTGCACACAGTACTGTCTGTGACTGAGCCTGCAGCCTCACACACACGGGCAGGCAACTGCAATATACACTCACCTAAAGAATTATTAGGAACACCTGTTCTATTTCTCATTAATGCGATTATCTAGTCAACCAATCACATGGCAGTTGCTTCAATGCATTTAGGGGGGGGGCTCCTGGTCAAGACAATCTCCTGAACTCCAAATTGAATGTCAGAATGAGAAAGAAAGGTGATTTAAGCAATTTTGAGCGTGGCATGGTTGTTGGTGCCAGACGGGCCGGTCTGAGTATTTCACAATCTGCTCAGTTACTGTTATTTTAACGCACAACCATTTCTAGGGTTTACAAAGAATGGTGTGAAAAGGGAAAAACATCCAGTATGCGGCCGTCCTGTGGGCAAAAATGCCTTGTGGAGGCTGGAGGTCAGAGGAGAATGGGCCGACTGATTCAAGCTGATAGAAGAGCAACGTTGGCTGAAATAACCACTCGTTACAACCGAGGTCTGCAGCAAAGCATTTGTGAAGCCACAACACGCACAACCTTGAGGCAGATGGGCTACAACAGCAGAAGACCCCACCGGGGACCACTCATCTCCACTACAAATAGGGAAAAGAGGCTACAATCTGCACGAGCTCACCAAAATTGGACTGTTGAAGACTGGAAAAATGTTGCCTGGTCTGTTGAGTCTCGATTTCTGTTGAGACATTCAAATGGTAGAGTCGGAATTTGGCGTAAACAGAATGAGAACATGTATCCATCCTCTGATGGCTACTTCCAGCAGGATAATGCACCATGTCACAAAGCTCCAATCATTTCACATTGGTTTCTTGAACATGACAATGAGTTCACTGTACTAAAATGGCCCCACAGTCACCAGATCTCAACCCAATAGAGCATCTTTGGGATGTGGTGGAACGAGAGCTTCGTGCCCTGGATGTGCATCCCTCAAATCTCCATCAACTGCAAGATGCTATCCTATCAATATGGGCCAACATTTCTAAAGAATGCTATCAGCACCTTGTGGAATCAATGCCACGTAGAATTAAGGCAGTTCTGAAGGCAAAAGGGGGTCCAACGCCGTATTAGTATGGGGGCACTAATAATTCTTTAGGTGAGTGTATATATATATATATATATAAAAAAAAAAAAAGCAGACTGATGTACCAGCCCTGAAAAGGGCTTTTTGGGGTGCTGTCAGGACGCTGTCCTTACAGCAGATGAGTCTTTCAGGACTGGAGTGGACACAGAACACTGCCCTAGCTAACGCTTTCCCTATTAGATCAGCAGCAGCAGCAGCACTGTCCCTCCTCTCACTGAGAATGCAGATTCCGAATGAATCTAAGATGGATGCTGTCCAGGAGGTGGGAGGGTCTGGGAGGGAGGGTCTGCTGCTGATTGGCTGGAATGTGTCTGCTGACTGTGAGGTACAGGGTCAAAGTTTACTCAATGATGATGTATAGGGGCGGACCGAACATCGCATATGTTCGCCCGCCGCGGCGAACGCGAACAAGCTATGTTCGCCGGGAACTATTCGCCGGCGAACTATTCGGGACATCTCTACCCCTCAAGTGAATACCGTAAAAAAAAAAAAACGGTGTAAAAAAAGCAATTTTTTGTCACCTTACATCACAAAAGAGTAATAGCGAGCGATCAAAAAGTCATACGCACCCCAAAATAGTGCCAATCAAACGATCATCTCATCCTGCAAAAATAATACCCTACCCAAGATAATCACCCAAAAAAAACTGAAAAAACTATGGCTCTCAGACTATGGAAAAACTAAAACATGATTTTTTTTGTTTCAAAAATGAAATCATTGTGTAAAACTTACATTAATAAAAAAATTGGTTACATATTAGGTATCGCCGCGTCTGTGAAAATCTGCTCTATAAAAGGTTGCTTGTGCTTTGTTAAGCGATCCCACCCTCCGGGGCCCTGGGGCGGCCCCCCGAAGCTCCTATTTTTTCCCATAGACTTTCATTGGAAAATTTTTAACTTTTGCCACTCATACAGGTTTTAATTAAATTCGCCAAACTTGGGTCACTTAGTCATGGGGTCAACCTGAAAATTTCTGTCACATTTTGGGGACTCTAAAAGTGGGCGGAGCCACAAACAACCAATCAGAATTCCCCTATTGACTTTAATGAGAAAATTGAAATTGCTGCCATTGTCACAGTATTTAAGCCAGAGTACCCAAACTTTTCACCATTGTTCAATGGGTGACTGAAGTTAAAATGTATGAAAAGTGGGCGGAGTCTACAAAAGCCAATCAAATTTCAGCCATTAGTTTAAATGGGAAAATTTAAAACTGCGGCTGCTCTTAGACTGTTAATGGCAGGGTTCTGAAACTTGGCACAGTTGGTCACTGGAGGACTGTGAGAATGTCTGTCTCATTTTGGGGATGCTAAAAAGTGGGCGGAGCCACAAACAACCAGATTTTCCCTATTGACTTCAATGAAAAACCTTTAAAAAGCTGTCATTCTCACAGTATTTAAGCCACAGCACCCAAACTCGGCAGGGTGGGTCAGTGTGTGACAAAGGTTAAAATTTATAAAAAGTGGGCGGAGTCTACAATGGCCAATCAAATTTTAGTCAGTTGTTTTAATGGGGAAATTTAAAAATGCCGCTGTTAATGGCAGGGTCCCCAAACTTGGTACAGTTGGACAATTTAGGATTAGGATTAAAATTCAGCAAAGTAGGCGGGCCAAAATAAACCAATCAGATTTCTTTAATTGATATCAATCGGAAAAATGAAAAATGCTGCTATTCTTACATTATTGATGTCAAGGACCTAATAAATCTAAAAAAAAAAAAAAAAAAAAATTTTTAAATGTAAAAAAATATTTTACTATTTTTTAAAAAAATCCAAAAAAACTTTAAAACCCTAACCCTAAAATTACTAAAATGTAAAAAACATATATAAAATTTTTTATAAGCGATCCCACCCTCCGGGCCCCTGGGGCGGCCCCCCGAAGACCCCACTTTATGTCATAGACTTTCATCGGAAAATTTAAAACTTTTTCCACTCGTACAGCTTTGAAGTTAAACTCACCAAACTTGGGTCACTTAGTCATGAGGTTAACCTGAAAATTTCTGTCACATTTTGGGGACTCTAAAAAGTAGGCGGAGCCACAAACAACCAATCAGATTTTCCCCAGTCATTCTCACAGTATTTAAGCCAGAACATTTTATTTTAAATCATAACAAAACAATACAAGGACCATTCCCAATAAAGGACTTAACCCGGCCAGTCTCCCACCCCACACCCCCCTTCTACATTTATAGTATCCATTCATGCACATCTATACACTATTTACATGTTTACATACACTCACCTAAAGAATTATTAGTGCCCCCATACTAATACGGTGTTGGACCCACTTTTGCCTTCAGAACTGCCTTAATTCTACGTGGCATTGATTCCACAAGGTGCTGATAGCATTCTTTAGAAATGTTGGCCCATATTGATAGGATAGCATCTTGCAGTTGATGGAGATTTGAGGGATGCACATCCAGGGCACGAAGCTCCCGTTCCACCACATCCCAAAGATGCTCTATTGGGTTGAGATCTGGTGACTGTGGGGCCATTTTAGTACAGTGAACTCATTGTCATGTTCAAGAAACCAATGTGAAATGATTGGAGCTTTGTGACATGGTGCATTATCCTGCTGGAAGTAGCCATCAGAGGATGGATACATGTTCTCATTCTGTTTACACCAAATTCGGACTCTACCATTTGAATGTCTCAACAGAAATCGAGACTCATCAGACCAGGCAACATTTTTCCAGTCTTCAATTTTGGTGAGCTTGTGCAAATTGTAGCCTCTTTTTCCTATTTGTAGTGGAGATGAGTGGTACCCGGTGGGGTCTTCTGCTGTTGTAGCCCATCCGCCTCAAGCTTGTGCATGTTGTGGCTTCACAAATGCTTTGCTGCATACCTCGGTTGTAACAAGTGGTTATTTCAGCCAACGTTGCTCTTCTATCAGCTTGAATCAGTCGGCCCATTCTCCTCTGACCTCTAGCATCCACAAGGCATTTTTGCCCACAGGATGGCCGCATACTGGATGTTTTTCCCTTTTCACACCATTCTTTGTAAACCCTAGAAATGGTTGTGTGTGAAAATCCCAGTAACTGAGCAGATTGTGAAATACTCAGACCGGCCTGTCTGGCACCAACAACCATGCCACGCTCAAAATGGCTTACATCACCTTTCTTTCCCATTCTGACATTCAGTTTGGAGTTCAGGAGATTGTCTTGACCAGGAGCACCCCCCTAAATGCATTGAAGCAACTGCCATGTGATTGGTTGGCTAGATAATCGCACTAATGAGAAATAGAACAGGTGTTCCCAATAATTCTTTAGGTGAGTGTATAAACATATTTACATAACTAAATAGGACAAAACTAAAAGAATAAATAAATTAAAAGACAACAATGTATACAATATATACAGGACCTATCCTTAACCCTAAATCTAACTTATAACCCATCACCTGTCCCCACCTAGCACACCAAGTGTTATTATAAGGTAATTACAGATCTTTTGACAATCATTGAAAGACTAAGGGCTCTTGCACATGAGGGGATGCCGTGCGTGTCATCCATAGCGTGAATGACAGCCAGACAGCAGAAACACGGAGCATTAACATGATTGATAATGCTCCATGCCTCTCTGTTATCTTTTTACTACAAAATTGCAATGAGATAAAGTTGTCACCGTGATTCTGTAGTAAAAATATCACAGAGAGGCACAGAGCATTATCAATCATGTTAATGCTCCGTGTCTCTGCTATCCAGTGCCGGGCTTGACTGTCATTCACGCTGCGGATGACACGCACGGGATCCGCTCATGTGAAAGAGCCCTAACTCAGGTATACATGCCTAGCTCTAATAAACTAGCAAATAAAAAAAAATTACCTTTACACTTTAACCCAGGACATCTAGTGACAAAACTTTTATTTCAAAAGATCAGTTCAGTAACTTAGGCTCCTGGCCATTTAAAGGTCCAACACAAACAATTTGGCTTCCGGACCTTTAACTTGCTGTTGCTCCTCACAACAATTGCTTTGCCCGCATCCTCCGCCAATCGTTAGCCTTTTAGATAAGAACACAGCAGCAGCCTTTTAGCGGTGAAAGCAAAGCAACGGTTGTCGTTTATTCTTGACAAAACAATCAGGCATTAATTGGCAGTGACGGGCCTGCTCCAGCCGGCGTTAAAGAAACAATAAAGTCCCGTATCTATAGAATCACACAGGTTTGGTTTTGCACAGTACCATAACCCCACAGGGTTTATGTGGACCTTGTTTTGTCCTCCGTCTTTCAGGTCCAGCATCTCCAGCTCAGAGAGGTCATCACCTCCCACCTGACATTGCTGGCTGTTTTTTGTAGGCCAGTCAAGACCTGGAACGTGGGGAGTAGTCACCCACCCAGCACTATGACTACTCTCAGTAACAGCCATCCCAGATCAGCTATTCACAGCTATACTAAATAACAGAGTGTCAACCAGCTACTGCCACTGACACCTAAAATACTGTCTCTTACTTCACCGAGGCCAGGAACCTCGGTGACACATATCTACCATCAATGTAGTCCCTTGTGCCTCCCTACAACAGTCAGCACAGGGGATGAATATATGTGTAATCAGCAAAGGGGATGAATATATGTGTAATCAGCAAATGGGATGAATATATGTGCAATCAGTACAGGGGGTGAATATATGTGCAATCAGCACAGGGGGTGAATATATGTGCAATCAGCACAGGGGATGAATATATGTACAGTCAGCACAGAGGATAAATATATGTGTAATCAGCACAGAGGATAAATATATGTGTAATCAGCACAGGGGGTGAATATATGTGTAATCAGCACAGGGGATGAATATATGTGCAATTAGCACAGTGGATGAATATATGTGCAATCAGCACAGGAGATGAATATATGTGCAATCAGCACAGGAGAAGAATATATGTGCAATCAGCACAGGGGATGAATATATGTGCAATCAGCAAAGGGGATGAATATATGTGTAATCAGCAAAGGGGATGAATATATGTGCAATCAGCAAAGGGGATAAATATATGTGTAATCAGCAAAGGGGATGAAAATATGTGTAATCAGCAAAGGGGATGAATATATGTGTAATCAGCAAAGGGGATGAATATATGTGTAATCAGCAAAGGGGATGAATATATGTCTAATCAGCAAAGGGGATGAATATATGTGTAATCAGCAAAGGGGATGAATATATGTGTAATCAGCACAGGGGATGAATATATGTGTAATCAGCAAAGGGGATGAATATATGTCTAATCAGCAAAGGGGATGAATATATGTGTAATCAGCAAAGGGGATGAATATATGTGCAATCAGCACAGGGGATGAATATATGTGCAATCAGCACAGGGGATGAATATATGTGTAATCAGCAAATGGGATGAATATATGTGCAATCAGCACAGGGGATGAATATATGTGTAATCAGCAAAGGGGATGAATATATGTGTAATCAGCAAAGGGGATGAATATATGTGCAATCAGCACAGGGGAAGAATATATGTGCAATCAGCACAGGGGAAGAATATATGTGCAATCAGCAAAGGGGATGAATATATGTGTAATCAGCAAAGGGGATGAATATATGTGTAATCAGCAAAGGGGATGAATATATGTGCAATCAGCACAGGGGAAGAATATATGTGCAATCAGCACAGGGGATCAATATATGTGTAATCAGCAAAGAGGATGAATATATGTGCAATCAGCACAGGAGATGAATATATGTGCAATCAGCAAATGGGGTGAATATATGTGCAATCAGCACAGGGGATGAATATATGTGTAATCAGTAAATGGGATGAATATATGTGCAATCAGTACAGGGGATCAATATATGTGTAATCAGCAAAGAGGATGAATATATGTGCAATCAGCACAGGAGATGAATATATGTGCAATCAGCAAATGGGGTGAATATATGTGCAATCAGCACAGGGGATGAATATATGTGTAATCAGTAAATGGGATGAATATATGTGCAATCAGTACAGGGGGTGAATATATGTGCAATCAGCAAATGGGATGAATATATGTGCAATCAGCACAGGGGATGAATATATGTGCAATCAGCATAGGGAATGAATATATGTGCAATCAGCACAGGAGATGAATATATGTGCAATCAGCAAATGGGGTGAATATATGTGCAATCAGCACAGGGGATGAATATATGTGTAATCAGCAAATGGGATGAATATATGTGCAATCAGCACAGGGGATGAATATATGTGTAATCAGCAAATGGGGTGAATATATGTGCAATCAGCACAGGGGATGAATATATGTGTAATCAGCAAATGGGATGAATATATGTGCAATCAGCGCAGGAGATGAATATATGTGTAATCAGCAAAGGGAATGAATATATGTGTAATCAGCAAAGGGGATGAATATATGTGCAATCAGCAAAGGGGATGAATATATGTGTAATCAGCAAATGGGATGAATATATGTGTAATCAGCACAGGGGGTGAATATATGTGCAATCAGCACAGGGGATGAATATATGTGCAATCAGCACAGGGAATAAATATATGTGCAATTAGCACAGTAGATGAATATATGTGCAATCAGCACAGGGGAGGAATATATGTGCAATCAGCACAGGGGATCAATATATGTGCAATCAGCACAGGGGATGAATATATGTGCAATCAGCACAGGGGATCAATATATGTGCAATCAGCACAGGGGGTGAATATATGTGCAATCAGCACAGGGGGTGAATATATGTGCAATCAGCACAGGGGGTGAATATATGTGCAATCAGCACAGGGGGTGAATATATGTGCAATCAGCACAGGGGATGAATATATGTGCAATCAGCACAGGGGATGAATATATGTGCAATTAGCACAGGGAATGAATATATGTGCAATTAGCACAGTAGATGAATATATGTGCAATCAGCAAAGGGGAAGAATATATGTGCAATCAGCACAGGGGATGAATATATGTGCAATCAGCACAGGGGATGAATATATGTGCAATCAGCACAGGAGATGAATATATGTGCAATCAGCAAAGGGGATGAATATATGTGCAATCAGCAAAGGGGATGAATATATGTGTAATCAGCAAATGGGATGAATATATGTGTAATCAGCACAGGGGATGAATATATGTGCAATCAGCACAGGGGATCAATATATGTGCAATCAGCATAGGGGATCAATATATGTGCAATCAGCACAGGAGATGAATATATGTGCAATCAGCACAGGGGATCAATATATGTGCAATCAGCACAGGAGATGAATGTATGTGCAATCAGCACAGGGGATCAATATATGTGCAATCAGCACAGGGGATCAATATATGTGCAATCAGCACAGGGGATCAATATATGTGCAATCAGCACAGGAGATGAATATATGTGCAATCAGCACAGGGGATCAATATATGTGCAATCAGCACAGGGGATCAATATATGTGCAATCAGCATAGGGGATCAATATATGTGCAATCAGCACAGGGGATGAATATATGTGCAATCAGCATAGGGGATCAATATATGTGCAATCAGCACAGGAGATGAATATATGTGCAATCAGCACAGGAGATGAATATATGTGCAATCAGCACACGGAATGAATATATGTACAATCAGCACAGGGGATCAATATATGTGCAATCAGCACAGAGGATGAATATATGTGCAATCAGCACAGGGGATGAATATATGTGCAATCAGCACAGGGGATCAATATATGTGCAATCAGCACAGGAGATGAATATATGTGCAATCAGCACAGGGGATGAATATATGTGCAATCAGCACAGGGGATCAATATATGTGCAATCAGCACAGGGGATCAATATATGTGCAATCAGCACAGGGGATGAATATATGTGCAATCAGCACAGGGGATCAATATATGTGCAATCAGCACAGGAGATGAATATATGTGCAATCAGCACAGGGGATCAATATATGTGAAATCAGCACTAGAGATGAATATATGTGCAATCAGCACAGGAGATGAATATATGTGCAATCAGCACAGGGGATCAATATATGTGCAATCAGCACAGGGGATGAATATATGTGCAATCAGCACAGGGAATGAATATATGTGCAATCAGCACAGGGGATGAATATATGTGCAATCAGCACAGGGAATGGATATATGTGCAATTAGCACAGTGGATGAATATATGTGCAATCAGCATAGGGGATCAATATATGTGCAATCAGCATAGGGGATCAATATATGTGCAATCAGCACAGGAGATGAATATATGTGCAATCAGCACAGAGAATAAATATATGTGCAATCAGCATAGGGGATCAATATATGTGCAATCAGCATAGGGGATCAATATATGTGCAATCAGCACAGGAGATGAATATATGCGCAATCAGCACAGGGGATAAATATATATGCAATCAGCACAGGAGATGAATATATGTGCAATCAGCACAGGGAATGAATATATGTGCAATCAGCACAGGGGATCAATATATGTGCAATCAGCACAGGGGATCAATATATGTGCAATCAGCACAGGGGATCAATATATGTGCAATCAGCACAGGAAATGAATATATGTGCAATAAGCACAGGGGATCAATATATCTGCAATCAGCACAGGGGATCAATATATGTGCAATCAGCATAGGGGATCAATATATGTGCAATCAGCACAGGGGATCAATATATGTGCAATCAGCATAGGGGATCAATATATGTGCAATCAGCACAGGAGATTAATATATGTGCAATCAGCACAGGGGATGAATATATGTGCAATCAGCACAGGGAATGAATATATGTACAATCAGCACAGGGGATCAATATATGTGCAATCAGCACAGGGGATGAATATATGTGCAATCAGCACAGGGGATGAATATATGTGCAATCAGCACAGGAGATGAATATATGTGCAATCAGCACAGGGGATCAATATATGTGCAATCAGCACAGGGGATGAATATATGGGCAATCAGCACAGGGGATCAATATATGTGCAATCAGCACAGGAGATGAATATATGTGCAATCAGCACAGGGGATCAATATATGTGCAATCAGCATAGGGGATCAATATATGTGCAATCAGCACAGGAGATGAATATATGTGCAATCAGCACAGGGGATCAATATATGTGCAATCAGCACAGGAGATGAATATATGTGCAATCAGCATAGGGAATGAATATATGTGCAATCAGCACAGGGGATCAATATATGTGCAATCAGCACAGGGGATCAATATATGTGCAATCAGCACAGGAGATGAATATATGTGCAATCAGCACAGGAGATGAATATATGTGCAATCAGCACAGGGGATCAATATATGTGCAATCAGCACAGGGGATGAATATATGTGCAATCAGCACAGGGAATGAATATATGTGCAATCAGCACAGGGGATCAATATATGTGCAATCAGCACAGGGAATGGATATATGTGCAATTAGCACAGTGGATGAATATATGTGCAATCAGCATAGGGGAACAATATATGTGCAATCAGCATAGGGGATCAATATATGTGCAATCAGCACAGGAGATGAATATATGTGCAATCAGCACAGGGAATAAATATATGTGCAATCAGCACAGGGGATGAATATATGTGCAATCAGCATAGGGGATCAATATATGTGCAATCAGCATAGGGGATCAATATATGTGCAATCAGCACAGGAGATGAATATATGTGCAATCAGCACAGGGAATAAATATATGTGCAATCAGCATAGGGGATCAATATATGTGCAATCAGCATAGGGGATCAATATATGTGCAATCAGCACAGGAGATGAATATATGCGCAATCAGCACAGGGGATCAATATATGTGCAATCAGCACAGGAGATGAATATATGTGCAATCAGCACAGGGAATGAATATATGTGCAATCAGCACAGGGGATCAATATATGTGCAATCAGCACAGGGGATCAATATATGTGCAATCAGCACAGGGGATCAATATATGTGCAATCAGCACAGGAGATGAATATATGTGCAATCAGCACAGGGGATCAATATATGTGCAATCAGCACAGGGGATCAATATATGTGCAATCAGCATAGGGGATCAATATATGTGCAATCAGCACAGGGGATCAATATATGTGCAATCAGCATAGGGGATCAATATATGTGCAATCAGCACAGGAGATTAATATATGTGCAATCAGCACAGGAGATGAATATATGTGCAATCAGCACAGGGAATGAATATATGTACAATCAGCACAGGGGATCAATATATGTGCAATCAGCACAGGGGATGAATATATGTGCAATCAGCACAGGGGATGAATATATGTGCAATCAGCACAGGAGATGAATATATGTGCAATCAGCACAGGGGATCAATATATGTGCAATCAGCACAGGGGATGAATATATGTGCAATCAGCACAGGGGATGAATATATGTGCAATCAGCACAGGGGATGAATATATGTGCAATCAGCACAGGAGATCAATATATGTGCAATCAGCGCAGGAGATGAATATATGTGCAATCAGCACAGGGGATCAATATATGTGAAATCAGCACAGGAGATGAATATATGTGCAATCAGCACAGGGGATCAATATATGTGCAATCAGCACAGGAGATGAATATATGTGCAATCAGCACAGGGAATGAATATATGTGCAATCAGCACAGGGGATCAATATATGTGCAATCAGCACAGGAGATGAATATATGTGCAATCAGCACAGGGAATGAATATATGTGCAATCAGCACAGGGGATCAATATATGTGCAATCAGCACAGGGGATCAATATATGTGCAATCAGCATAGAGGATCAATATATGTGCAATCAGCACAGGAGATCAATATATGTGCAATCAGCACAGGGGATCAATATATGTGCAATCAGCACAGGGGATGAATATATGTGTAATCAGCACAGGGGATCAATATATGTGCAATCAGCACAGGGGATGAATATATGTGCAATCAGCAAATGGGGTGAATATATGTGCAATCAGCAAATGGGGTGAATATATGTGCAATCAGCACAGGGGATGAATATATGTGTAATCAGCAAATGGGATGAATATATGTGCAATCAGCACAGGGGATGAATATATGTGTAATCAGCAAATGGGATGAATATATGTGCAATCAGCGCAGGAGATGAATATATGTGTAATCAGCAAAGGGAATGAATATATGTGTAATCAGCAAAGGGGATGAATATATGTGCAATCAGCAAAGGGGATGAATATATGTGTAATCAGCAAATGGGATGAATATATGTGTAATCAGCACAGGGGGTGAATATATGTGCAATCAGCACAGGGGATGAATATATGTGCAATCAGCACAGGGAATAAATATATGTGCAATTAGCACAGTAGATGAATATATGTGCAATCAGCACAGGGGAGGAATATATGTGCAATCAGCACAGGGGATCAATATATGTGCAATCAGCACAGGGGATGAATATATGTGCAATCAGCACAGGGGATCAATATATGTGCAATCAGCACAGGGGGTGAATATATGTGCAATCAGCACAGGGGGTGAATATATGTGCAATCAGCACAGGGGGTGAATATATGTGCAATCAGCACAGGGGATGAATATATGTGCAATCAGCACAGGGGATGAATATATGTGCAATTAGCACAGGGAATGAATATATGTGCAATTAGCACAGTAGATGAATATATGTGCAATCAGCAAAGGGGAAGAATATATGTGCAATCAGCACAGGGGATGAATATATGTGCAATCAGCACAGGGGATGAATATATGTGCAATCAGCACAGGAGATGAATATATGTGCAATCAGCAAAGGGGATGAATATATGTGCAATCAGCAAAGGGGATGAATATATGTGTAATCAGCAAATGGGATGAATATATGTGTAATCAGCACAGGGGATGAATATATGTGCAATCAGCACAGGGGATCAATATATGTGCAATCAGCATAGGGGATCAATATATGTGCAATCAGCACAGGAGATGAATATATGTGCAATCAGCACAGGGGATCAATATATGTGCAATCAGCACAGGAGATGAATATATGTGCAATCAGCACAGGGGATCAATATATGTGCAATCAGCACAGGGGATCAATATATGTGCAATCAGCACAGGGGATCAATATATGTGCAATCAGCACAGGGGATCAATATATGTGCAATCAGCACAGGAGATGAATATATGTGCAATCAGCACAGGGGATCAATATATGTGCAATCAGCACAGGAGATTAATATATGTGCAATCAGCACAGGGGATGAATATATGTGCAATCAGCACAGGGGATGAATATATGTGCAATCAGCATAGGGGATCAATATATGTGCAATCAGCACAGGAGATGAATATATGTGCAATCAGCACAGGAGATGAATATATGTGCAATCAGCACAGGGAATGAATATATGTACAATCAGCACAGGGGATCAATATATGTGCAATCAGCACAGGGGATGAATATATGTGCAATCAGCACAGGGGATGAATATATGTGCAATCAGCACAGGGGATCAATATATGTGCAATCAGCACAGGAGATGAATATATGTGCAATCAGCACAGGGGATGAATATATGTGCAATCAGCACAGGGGATCAATATATGTGAAATCAGCACTAGAGATGAATATATGTGCAATCAGCACAGGAGATGAATATATGTGCAATCAGCACAGGGGATCAATATATGTGCAATCAGCACAGGGGATGAATATATGTGCAATTAGCACAGGGAATGAATATATGTGCAATCAGCACAGGGGATCAATATATGTGCAATCAGCACAGGGAATGGATATATGTGCAATTAGCACAGTGGATGAATATATGTGCAATCAGCATAGGGGATCAATATATGTGCAATCAGCATAGGGGATCAATATATGTGCAATCAGCACAGGAGATGAATATATGTGCAATCAGCACAGGGAATAAATATATGTGCAATCAGCATAGGGGATCAATATATGTGCAATCAGCATAGGGGATCAATATATGTGCAATCAGCACAGGAGATGAATATATGCGCAATCAGCACAGGGGATAAATATATATGCAATCAGCACAGGAGATGAATATATGTGCAATCAGCACAGGGAATGAATATATGTGCAATCAGCACAGGGGATCAATATATGTGCAATCAGCACAGGGGATCAATATATGTGCAATCAGCACAGGGGATCAATATATGTGCAATCAGCACAGGGGATCAATATATGTGCAATCAGCACAGGAAATGAATATATGTGCAATCAGCACAGGGGATCAATATATCTGCAATCAGCACAGGGGATCAATATATGTGCAATCAGCATAGGGGATCAATATATGTGCAATCAGCACAGGGGATGAATATATGTGCAATCAGCATAGGGGATCAATATATGTGCAATCAGCACAGGAGATTAATATATGTGCAATCAGCACAGGGGATGAATATATGTGCAATCAGCACAGGGAATGAATATATGTACAATCAGCACAGGGGATCAATATATGTGCAATCAGCACAGGGGATGAATATATGTGCAATCAGCACAGGGGATGAATATATGTGCAATCAGCACAGGAGATGAATATATGTGCAATCAGCACAGGGGATCAATATATGTGCAATCAGCACAGGGGATGAATATATGTGCAATCAGCACAGGGGATCAATATATGTGCAATCAGCACAGGAGATGAATATATGTGCAATCAGCACAGGGGATCAATATATGTGCAATCAGCATAGGGGATCAATATATGTGCAATCAGCACAGGAGATGAATATATGTGCAATCAGCACAGGGGATCAATATATGTGCAATCAGCACAGGAGATGAATATATGTGCAATCAGCATAGGGAATGAATATATGTGCAATCAGCACAGGGGATCAATATATGTGCAATCAGCACAGGGGATCAATATATGTGCAATCAGCACAGGAGATGAATATATGTGCAATCAGCACAGGAGATGAATATATGTGCAATCAGCACAGGGGATCAATATATGTGCAATCAGCACAGGGGATGAATATATGTGCAATCAGCACAGGGAATGAATATATGTGCAATCAGCACAGGGGATCAATATATGTGCAATCAGCACAGGGAATGGATATATGTGCAATTAGCACAGTGGATGAATATATGTGCAATCAGCATAGGGGATCAATATATGTGCAATCAGCATAGGGGATCAATATATGTGCAATCAGCACAGGAGATGAATATATGTGCAATCAGCACAGGGAATAAATATATGTGCAATCAGCACAGGGGATGAATATATGTGCAATCAGCATAGGGGATCAATATATGTGCAATCAGCATAGGGGATCAATATATGTGCAATCAGCACAGGAGATGAATATATGTGCAATCAGCACAGGGAATAAATATATGTGCAATCAGCATAGGGGATCAATATATGTGCAATCAGCACAGGAGATGAATATATGCGCAATCAGCACAGGGGATCAATATATGTGCAATCAGCACAGGAGATGAATATATGTGCAATCAGCACAGGGAATGAATATATGTGCAATCAGCACAGGGGATCAATATATGTGCAATCAGCACAGGGGATCAATATATGTGCAATCAGCACAGGGGATCAATATATGTGCAATCAGCACAGGAGATGAATATATGTGCAATCAGCACAGGGGATCAATATATGTGCAATCAGCACAGGGGATCAATATATGTGCAATCAGCATAGGGGATCAATATATGTGCAATCAGCACAGGGGATGAATATATGTGCAATCAGCATAGGGGATCAATATATGTGCAATCAGCACAGGAGATTAATATATGTGCAATCAGCACAGGAGATGAATATATGTGCAATCAGCACAGGGAATGAATATATGTACAATCAGCACAGGGGATCAATATATGTGCAATCAGCACAGGGGATGAATATATGTGCAATCAGCACAGGGGATGAATATATGTGCAATCAGCACAGGAGATGAATATATGTGCAATCAGCACAGGGGATCAATATATGTGCAATCAGCACAGGGGATGAATATATGTGCAATCAGCACAGGGGATGAATATATGTGCAATCAGCACAGGGGATGAATATATGTGCAATCAGCACAGGAGATCAATATATGTGCAATCAGCGCAGGAGATGAATATATGTGCAATCAGCACAGGGGATCAATATATGTGAAATCAGCACAGGAGATGAATATATGTGCAATCAGCACAGGGGATCAATATATGTGCAATCAGCACAGGAGATGAATATATGTGCAATCAGCACAGGGAATGAATATATGTGCAATCAGCACAGGGGATCAATATATGTGCAATCAGCACAGGAGATGAATATATGTGCAATCAGCACAGGGAATGAATATATGTGCAATCAGCACAGGGGATCAATATATGTGCAATCAGCACAGGGGATCAATATATGTGCAATCAGCATAGAGGATCAATATATGTGCAATCAGCACAGGAGATCAATATATGTGCAATCAGCACAGGGGATCAATATATGTGCAATCAGCATAGGGGATCAATATATGTGCAATCAGCACAGGGGATGAATATATGTGTAATCAGCACAGGGGATCAATATATGTGCAATCAGCACAGGGGATGAATATATGTGCAATCAGCATATGGGATCAATATATGTGCAATCAGCACAGGAGATGAATATATGTGCAATCAGCACAGGGGATCAATATATGTGCAATCAGCATAGGGGATCAATATATGTGCAATCAGCACAGGGGATGAATATATGTGCAATCAGCACAGGGAATGAATATATGTGCAATCAGCACAGGGGATCAATATATGTGCAATCAGCACAGGGAATGAATATATGTGCAATCAGCACAGGGGATCAATATATGTGCAATCAGCACAGGGGATCAATATATGTGCAATCAGCACAGGGGATCAATATATGTGCAATCAGCACAGGAGATGAATATATGTGCAATCAGCACAGGGGATCAATATATGTGCAATCAGCACAGGGGATCAATATATGTGCAATCAGCATAGGGGATCAATATATGTGCAATCAGCACAGGGGATGAATATATGTGCAATCAGCATAGGGGATCAATATATGTGCAATCAGCACAGGAGATTAATATATGTGCAATCAGCACAGGAGATGAATATATGTGCAATCAGCACAGGGAATGAATATATGTACAATCAGCACAGGGGATCAATATATGTGCAATCAGCACAGGGGATGAATATATGTGCAATCAGCACAGGGGATGAATATATGTGCAATCAGCACAGGAGATGAATATATGTGCAATCAGCACAGGGGATCAATATATGTGCAATCAGCACAGGGGATCAATATATGTGCAATCAGCACAGGGGATGAATATATGTGCAATCAGCACAGGGGATGAATATATGTGCAATCAGCACAGGAGATCAATATATGTGCAATCAGCGCAGGAGATGAATATATGTGCAATCAGCACAGGGGATCAATATATGTGAAATCAGCACAGGAGATGAATATATGTGCAATCAGCACAGGGGATCAATATATGTGCAATCAGCACAGGAGATGAATATATGTGCAATCAGCACAGGGAATGAATATATGTGCAATCAGCACAGGGGATCAATATATGTGCAATCAGCACAGGAGATGAATATATGTGCAATCAGCACAGGGAATGAATATATGTGCAATCAGCACAGGGGATCAATATATGTGCAATCAGCACAGGGGATCAATATATGTGCAATCAGCATAGAGGATCAATATATGTGCAATCAGCACAGGAGATCAATATATGTGCAATCAGCACAGGGGATCAATATATGTGCAATCAGCATAGGGGATCAATATATGTGCAATCAGCACAGGGGATGAATATATGTGTAATCAGCACAGGGGATCAATATATGTGCAATCAGCACAGGGGATGAATATATGTGCAATCAGCATATGGGATCAATATATGTGCAATCAGCACAGGAGATGAATATATGTGCAATCAGCACAGGGGATCAATATATGTGCAATCAGCATAGGGGATCAATATATGTGCAATCAGCACAGGGGATCAATATATGTGCAATCAGCACAGGAGATGAATATATGTGCAATCAGCACAGGGAATGAATATATGTGCAATCAGCACAGGGGATCAATATATGTGCAATCAGCACAGGGGATCAATATATGTGCAATCAGCATAGAGGATCAATATATGTGCAATCAGCACAGGAGATCAATATATGTGCAATCAGCACAGGGGATCAATATATGTGCAATCAGCATAGGGGATCAATATATGTGCAATCAGCACAGGGGATGAATATATGTGTAATCAGCACAGGGGATCAATATATGTGCAATCAGCATAGAGGATCAATATATGTGCAATCAGCACAGGAGATCAATATATGTGCAATCAGCACAGGGGATCAATATATGTGCAATCAGCATAGGGGATCAATATATGTGCAATCAGCACAGGGAATGAATATATGTGCAATCAGCACAGGGGATCAATATATGTGCAATCAGCACAGGGGATCAATATATGTGCAATCAGCATAGAGGATCAATATATGTGCAATCAGCACAGGAGATCAATATATGTGCAATCAGCACAGGGGATCAATATATGTGCAATCAGCATAGGGGATCAATATATGTGCAATCAGCACAGGGGATGAATATATGTGTAATCAGCACAGGGGATCAATATATGTGCAATCAGCACAGGGGATGAATATATGTGCAATCAGCATATGGGATCAATATATGTGCAATCAGCACAGGAGATGAATATATGTGCAATCAGCACAGGGGATCAATATATGTGCAATCAGCATAGGGGATCAATATATGTGCAATCAGCACAGGGGATCAATATATGTGCAATCAGCATAGGGGATCAATATATGTGCAATCAGCACAGGAGATGAATATATGTGCAATCAGCACAGGGGATCAATATATGTGCAATCAGCACAGGAGATGAATATATGTGCAATCAGCACAGGGGATCAATATATGTGCAATCAGCACAGGGGATCAATATATGTGCAATCAGCACAGGGGATGAATATATGTGCAATCAGCACAGGGGATGAATATATGTGCAATCAGCACAGGGGATCAATATATGTGCAATCAGCACAGGAGATGAATATATGTGCAATCAGCACAGGGGATCAATATATGTGCAATCAGCACAGGAGATGAATATATGTGCAATCAGCGCAGGGGATCAATATATGTGCAATCAGCACAGGAGATGAATATATGTACAATCAGCACAGGGGATCAATATATGTGCAATCAGCGCAGGGGATCAATATATGTGCAATCAGCACAGGAGATGAATATATGTGCAATCAGCATAGGGGATGAATATATGTGCAATCAGCACAGGAGATGAATATATGTGCAATCAGCACAGGGGATCAATATATGTGCAATCAGCACAGGGGATGAATATATGTGCAATCAGCACAGGGAATGAATATATGTGCAATCAGCACAGGGGATCAATATATGTGCAATCAGCACAGGGAATGGATATATGTGCAATTAGCACAGTGGATGAATATATGTGCAATCAGCATAGGGGATCAATATATGTGCAATCAGCATAGGGGATCAATATATGTGCAATCAGCACAGGGGATGAATATATGTGCAATCAGCATAGGGGATCAATATATGTGCAAACAGCATAGGGGATCAATATATGTGCAATCAGCACAGGAGATGAATATATGTGCAATCAGCACAGGGAATAAATATATGTGCAATCAGCATAGGGGATCAATATATGTGCAATCAGCATAGGGGATCAATATATGTGCAATCAGCACAGGAGATGAATATATGCGCAATCAGCACAGGGGATCAATATATGTGCAATCAGCACAGGAGATGAATATATGTGCAATCAGCACAGGGAATGAATATATGTGCAATCAGCACAGGGGATCAATATATGTGCAATCAGCACAGGGGATCAATATATGTGCAATCAGCACAGGGGATCAATATATGTGCAATCAGCACAGGAGATGAATATATGTGCAATCAGCACAGGGGATCAATATATGTGCAATCAGCACAGGGGATCAATATATGTGCAATCAGCATAGGGGATCAATATATGTGCAATCAGCACAGGGGATGAATATATGTGCAATCAGCATAGGGGATCAATATATGTGCAATCAGCACAGGAGATTAATATATGTGCAATCAGCACAGGAGATGAATATATGTGCAATCAGCACAGGGAATGAATATATGTACAATCAGCACAGGGGATGAATATATGTGCAATCAGCACAGGGGATGAATATATGTGCAATCAGCACAGGGGATGAATATATGTGCAATCAGCACAGGAGATGAATATATGTGCAATCAGCACAGGGGATCAATATATGTGCAATCAGCACAGGGGATGAATATATGTGCAATCAGCACAGGGGATGAATATATGTGCAATCAGCACAGGGGATGAATATATGTGCAATCAGCACAGGAGATCAATATATGTGCAATCAGCGCAGGAGATGAATATATGTGCAATCAGCACAGGGGATCAATATATGTGAAATCAGCACAGGAGATGAATATATGTGCAATCAGCACAGGGGATCAATATATGTGCAATCAGCACAGGAGATGAATATATGTGCAATCAGCACAGGGAATGAATATATGTGCAATCAGCACAGGGGATCAATATATGTGCAATCAGCACAGGAGATGAATATATGTGCAATCAGCACAGGGAATGAATATATGTGCAATCAGCACAGGGGATCAATATATGTGCAATCAGCACAGGGGATCAATATATGTGCAATCAGCATAGAGGATCAATATATGTGCAATCAGCACAGGAGATCAATATATGTGCAATCAGCACAGGGGATCAATATATGTGCAATCAGCATAGGGGATCAATATATGTGCAATCAGCACAGGGGATGAATATATGTGTAATCAGCACAGGGGATCAATATATGTGCAATCAGCACAGGGGATGAATATATGTGCAATCAGCATATGGGATCAATATATGTGCAATCAGCACAGGAGATGAATATATGTGCAATCAGCACAGGGGATCAATATATGTGCAATCAGCATAGGGGATCAATATATGTGCAATCAGCACAGGGGATCAATATATGTGCAATCAGCATAGGGGATCAATATATGTGCAATCAGCACAGGAGATGAATATATGTGCAATCAGCACAGGGAATGAATATATGTGCAATCAGCACAGGGGATCAATATATGTGCAATCAGCACAGGGGATCAATATATGTGCAATCAGCACAGGGGATCAATATATGTGCAATCAGCACAGGAGATGAATATATGTGCAATCAGCACTGGGGATCAATATATGTGCAATCAGCACAGGAGATGAATATATGTGCAATCAGCACAGGGGATCAATATATGTGCAATCAGCACAGGGGATCAATATATGTGCAATCAGCACAGGGGATGAATATATGTGCAATCAGCACAGGGGATGAATATATGTGCAATCAGCACAGGGGATCAATATATGTGCAATCAGCACAGGAGATGAATATATGTGCAATCAGCACAGGGGATCAATATATGTGCAATCAGCACAGGAGATGAATATATGTGCAATCAGCGCAGGGGATCAATATATGTGCAATCAGCACAGGAGATGAATATATGTACAATCAGCACAGGGGATCAATATATGTGCAATCAGCGCAGGGGATCAATATATGTGCAATCAGCACAGGAGATGAATATATGTGCAATCAGCATAGGGGATGAATATATGTGCAATCAGCACAGGAGATGAATATATGTGCAATCAGCACAGGGGATCAATATATGTGCAATCAGCATAGGGGATCAATATATGTGCAATCAGCACAGGAGATGAATATATGTGCAATCAGCACAGGGGATGAATATATGTGCAATCAGCACAGGAGATGAATATATGTGCAATCAGCACAGGGGATCAATATATGTGCAATCAGCACAGGGGATCAATATATGTGCAATCAGCACAGGGGATCAATATATGTGCAATCAGCACAGGGGATGAATATATGAGCAATCAGCACAGGGGATGAATATATGTGCAATCAGCACAGGGGATCAATATATGTGCAATCAGCACAGGAGATGAATATATGTGCAATCAGCACAGGGGATCAATATATGTGCAATCAGCACAGGAGATGAATATATGTGCAATCAGCGCAGGGGATCAATATATGTGCAATCAGCACAGGAGATGAATATATGTGCAATCAGCACAGGGGATCAATATATGTGCAATCAGCACAGGGGATGAATATATGTGCAATCAGCACAGGGGATGAATATATGTGCAATCAGCACAGGAGATGAATATATGTGCAATCAGCACAGGGGATGAATATATGTGCAATCGGCACAGGGGATCAATATATGTGCAATCAGCACAGAGGATGAATATATGTGCAATCGGCATAGGGGATCAATATATGTGCAATCAGCACAGAGGATGACTATATGTACAATCAGCACAGGGGATGAATATATGTGCAATCAGCACAGGGGATCAATATATGTGCAATCAGCACAGGAGATGAATATATGTGCAATCAGCACAGGAGTTGAATATATGTGCAATCAGCACAGGGGATGAATATATGTGCAATCAGCACAGGGGATCAATATATGTGCAATCAGCACAGGGGATCAATATATGTGCAATCAGCATAGAGGATCAATATATGTGCAATCAGCACAGGGGATCAATATATGTGCAATCAGCACAGGGGATGAATAAAGTGCTCACAAAAAGTTAGGGATATTTGTCTTTCGGGTGAAATTTCAGGAAATTGTAAAACGTTGCAGCTCCAGTGATATTATATGATGAAAGTTGGGCATTAAGTAGAAGCATTAATGGTGATCTCCTCATCTCAAACAAGTTATTGACACAAAAGCCACCACCAGTGCTGGGTATACCGCCACAAAAATGTCAGTGTCTCCAGAACATGTCCTGTGGTCTTGAGCATCAATTCCAGCTTGACAACGACGTCTCCTGCTGTTCACAAGTCTCCTTATTGTATGCTGAGGCATGGCATCCCACTCTTCTTGAAGGGCGGCCCTGAGGTCATTGAGGTTCTAAGGTACAGAGTTATGAGCCTCTAAATGGCGACTCAGCTGATCCCATAGGTTTTCAATGGGATTCAGTTCTGGAGAAAATGCAGGGTGCTCCATTTGAGGTTCCCCAGTCTCCAGCAGCCGTTCCCTAGGGATGTGACCTCGATGAGCTGGGGCATTGTCCTCCATGAAGATGAGATTAGGCCTGTGTTGTTTCTGCAGAAGCACAATGACCGGATTACTGATGTTCTTCAGGTAGTATGGGCTGTCACTGGACCATTCACACAGTGTAGGGCAGTTCTGTATGGACTAGACACACCTGCCCACACTGTAACACCACCCCCACCACCAAAGGCTGGTCTGGTGACAACAGTGGCTGATGCATAACGCTCTCCTTGACTTGTCCAACATCGATGGCGGCCATGATTTCTGTTCAGCTTGAATCGCCTTTAATCAGTGAACAGCACTGAGGCCCACTGGTCCCTCGTCCAGCGTAGATGCTCCCTGGCCTATGTAAGCAGATGATGCCTGTGCCTGGTGGTGTGGTCAGGTACCCTTGCAGGTCGTCTAGCACACAGACCACGCTGAGGTAAACTTTTTTTAATGGTCTGACGTTACACTTGGGCGCCTCTCACCTCTCTTAAATGTGCCTGGAGTTGTGCGGCATTCGTCATCCGGTTCTGCAGGGTATTGTTCACAATGAAGCGGTCATCAGTGTGGGATGTGGCCAAAGGACATCCACTTCTTTACCTTTCTGTGACTCTTCCAGTCTCTCTGTTACAACCTGCTGATGACACTCTGTGACACTCTAAGCTCAGGGGCCACTTTCGTCTGAGAACATCCTGCTTCACGCCTCGCAATGGTGAGGTACTGCTTATCAATTGTTAGGCGTCGTCTTAGTCTCATGATGTCACAATGTGAACAGCATGATGAGGAGAACTGTTTAATACTAATTCTACTAATAGAGCCAGGAAAATTATTGGGCGATTCATGCAGTGTCGGACTAGAGTGCCTAAGTCCCACCAGTAAAAATCTTCTTGGGGCCCACTGGATAGCAACATGCAAATACTACCTGCGCACACAGTGGTAGCAGCAGCAAGATTCTACAATATGATTTATTATCGGGGCCCCTGCAGTGACATTGAGAGGGAAAGTCCCTGAGGAAAAAGGATACTGGCTAGCCTATAAGTCCCTAGAAGTCATCTTAGTCATCCATAATAATAAACTAGGTACTTTGTTAAATAATCTGGCCATTTTTATAGGATCAAATAGACTGGTTGTGACTGTTGTGAATTTTGCCATTAAGCTCCTTGTTAGAGAACAGCAAGTTGTGCAAAAAGTCCTAAAACACCGAACAGTTGGACATGTGCATTCAGAAGGTTAGAGAAGGGGACATTAAGTTCACCTGTAAAGGTTAGAGGGCATTTTAGGTTCACCCTGAAATTTCACCCACAAGCCAAATATCCCTAACTTTTTGTGAGCAGTGTATGTGCAGTCAGCACCAGTCATGAATATATGTGCAGTAATCATAGGGGATAAATATATGTGCAATCAGCACAGGGGATGATTATATGTGCGATCGTCACAAGGATGATTATATGTGCAATCGACACAGGGGATGATTATATGTGCAATCTGCACAGGGGATGACTATATGTACAATCTGCACAAGGGATGAATATATGGGCAAATGGGGGGATGCGCAAATGGCACAGGTGATGAATATATGTGCAAATGGCACAGGGGAAGAATATATGCGCAACTGCTGTTCACACTCTTTCAGTACAGTGTTTCTCCTCAATGCTTTTTAAAGGGGAGGAATCATAAAATAATAATAAGTTCCTGTCCACCCTGCTGTGGTTGCTGGAGACTACACAAGAGGAGACATTACAGTAATAGTCTTTGAACTTTCTGTCTGCTTTTCCTTGTAGCCTCTACGCTCCCTGTCCTATAAAGACACTTTACTTCAAAGCATAGTGAGGGACTCCAAACATAGTGAGGCACTCCAAACATAGTGAGAAACTCCAAACAGAGTGAGAGACTCCAGGATTCTAAACATAGTGAGGGACTCCAGGATTCCCAACATAGTGAGGGACTCAGGGATTCCAAACATAGTGAGGGACTCAGGGATTCCAGAGTGAGAGACTCCAGGATTCCAAACATAGTGAGGGACTCCAGGATTCCAAACATAGTGAGGGACTCTGGGATTCCACACATATTGAGGAACTCTGGGACCCCAAACATAGCGAGGAACTCAAAACATAGCGAGGGACTCCAAATCGAGTTAGAGACTCCAGGACTCCAAACATAGTGAGGGACTCCAAGATTCCAAACATAGTGAGGGACTCCAGGATTCCACACATAGTGAGGGACTCTGGGATTCCACACATAGAGGGACTCTGGGACTCCAAACATAGTGAGGGACTCCAAATTGAGTGAGGGACTCCAGGACTCCAAACATAGTGAGGGACTATGGGACTTCAAACATAGTGAGGTACTCTAAATATAGTGAGGGACTCCAAACACAGCGAGGGACCCCAAACATAGTGAGAGACTCCTGGACTCCAAACATAGTGAGGGATTGCAAAAATAGTGAAGGACTCCATAGTGAGGGACTCCAAATCAAGTGAGGTACTCAAGGACTCCAAACATAGTGAGTAATTCCAAAAATAGTGAGGGATTGCAAACATAGTGAGGGACTCCAGGACTCCAAACATAATGAGGGACTCTAAACATAGCAAGGGGATCCAAACATAGCAAGGGACTCCAAACATAGTGAAAGACTCCTGGACTCTAAACATAGTGAGGGACCCCAAACCTAGTGAGGGGCTCCAAACCTAGTGTGGGACTCCAAACCCAGTGAGGGACTCCTGGACTCCAAGCACAGTAAGGGACTTCAGGACTCCAAACATAGTGAAGGACTATGGGACGCCAAACATGATGAGGAACTCCTGGATTCCAAACATAGTGAGGGACTCTGGGAGTGATTTCACAAAGAGCTCCCATCCTGAAATCATCCTAAGTTGATATGTTAAAAAAGCTCCAGCCCATTTATTTTAGTCACGGCAATTATCATGTCATAGTCTTGATATTTTACAAATGGCCATTAGTAGTGAGAAGGTTACTAGGTGGCATTATACAAACCAGAGCTTCCATCCAGTACACAGCACAGGAGGCCTTCCTATCATACCGGTCATAACCTCCATATTCATTTCCATCTATAGGTTTCCTAACAAGGTCAAGAAGTCATGCTTCACATCATCATCTTCCTCACGTTTTGCCTTTGCTTCGTGGAGAGTCAGTTCCCCAGAGTCTGCACAACTGAAGCTGCTTTTCGCACCAAGACTTGTTGTCCACTTTGGAAGGATAAAAGCCCATGTGGTTCCCTGTTAGGTCGTGGGAGATGCCGAAGCTGGACAGCCAAAAAAACAATCCCCCAGTATAATGACGATCGACTAGACTGGCCAAGACACTATTATGAGAACACTTGTGAGTGCTTTGGGAACTATAGTGGCTTTGATTGTGGTGACTGCAGATTTGGCCACCATGGTGAGAAGTGTGAGAGAAAGAAGGTCATCATAAGGAGAGAGATCCGCGAGCTGTCACTCCTAGAACAAAAAAGATTATTCAGCTACCTGGCCTTGGCCAAGACCACGAAAAGTCAAGATTTTGTTGTCCTGAGCACAGGAGACCGACACCATCGTGAGACTTACCGCTTTGTAGACGCGTCTCTCTATGATGTCTTTGTTTGGATGCACTATTACTCCATGAAGGCTCTCATGATAAATAGCACATTCATCCCTGATAAGAACTTTGCTCACCAGGGCCCTGCATTTCCCGGATGGCACCGCCTAAATCTCTTATTTCTGGAAAGGCAAATCCAGCTCATGACAAGAGATGAAGATTTTGCCATCCCGTACTATGACTGGCGGGGGGACAAAAACTGCTCCATCTGTACTGATGAACTTTTGGGAACAAATGATGACCAAGGAGTGATCAATCCGTACTCCCACTTTTCGTTTTGGAAGGTAAATCACAGTACTGTATCTTATGTGGGTTAAATTATGATGAATGAATGTAGTAATTTTTCTACAGATGTAGCAAAGCTGTCTTTGTTTACTTCTACAGATGTAGCAGTGCTAGAGATCACAGGGGCATCGTGTGAGCGCATAGCAGTATTGTGCTTCCTTAGGTAGTAGATCGTGTTAAAAGAATTGCTAGAAAAATCAAGGGTGTAATGTGGTTTTAGCACCAGCAGGTGGCGCATGGAGCTACAGTATAGTAAGACAGGCAGTAAACACTTGCGGCATTCTGATAGCTGATCCTAGAGTTTTATCTACTGCTCCTCCCAGCATCCCTCTATCTCTGACCCACTCATTCTGGCACTGCTCCTCTCAGCATCTCTCCACTTCTGCCCACTCCACCTGCCATCCTTCCATCTCTGCCTGCTACTCCTGGTACCGCTCCTCCCCTCATCTCTCCATTTATGATCCTCTCCTCCTGGCACCGCTCCTCTTGGCATCCCTCCATCTCTGCCTGCACCTCCCCACCTTTTCTGCATGATCATTTCTGCATGATCCTCCCAGTACAGATCTTCCCCATATCCATCAGTCCCTGCCCTGCTCTTCCTTGTACGGCACCTCTCCGCATCCTTCCACCTCTGCCCACTCCTCAGCATCCCTCCATTTCTGCCCGCTCCTCCGCTTCCCTCCATTTCTGCCCACTCCTCCACTTCCTTCCACCTCTGCCCACTCCTCAGCATCCCTCCATCTCTGCCCGCTCCTCCACTTCCTTCCCTCTCTGCCCGCTCCTCCACTTCCCTCCATCTCTGCCCGCTCCTCCGCTTCCCTCCATCTCTGTCAACTTCTCCTCATCCCTCCATTTCTACTCCTCTACTCTTGGCACCACTCATCCTGGCATCCCTTCATCTCGGCCCATTCCTCAGCATCCTTGTATCTCTGCCTGCTCCTCCTCATCCTTCCACTCTGCCCACACTATTCCCTGCTCTATATAAAACAATGCTACAAGAGTAGCAGAGTAGAGTTAGTTCAACTATGGAATAGTTTACATACACAGTAAGGTTAAAGATACATAACCAAATGTGTATAAATAATTAAATAGGCGATGATAATGGTGGTGCAGCAGGTAATCAGATGAAGCAGTAAGTGAAAGGAAGGCTGAATGAAATACCTCAACTAAGGCCTCATGCACACGACGTATGTATTTTGCGGTCCGCAAAAAAAAGATTTGCAAAAAATACGGATGACGTCCACGTGCATTCCGTATTTTGCGGAACGGAACAGCTAGCCCCTAACAAAACAGTACTATCCCTGTCCGTAATGCGGCCGATAAATGTTCTATTTTTTTGTGGAACGGAAATAAGGACATACGGAAACGGACTGCACACGGAGTAACTACAGTTTTTTTTGTGGACCCATTGAAATGAATGGTTCTGTATACGGTCCGCAAAAAAACCCGGAACGGACACGGAAAGAAAATACGTTTGTGTGCATGAGGCCTAACTCAGCTCTGTTACACTTGTATACTTATTATCTACAGCACTGTCGGACTCAGCAAAACCAAGCAGGCAATTTATTAATTACTTGTTATAATTTATCAATTATTATTTAAATTATTTTTCGTTTATTAGCAATTATCATCTATTCACAAATAGATGTAGTATACCTGACTGTGAAGTCATTAAGTGTTAGGCTGAGGCGATACCTGAACATTTCAATCATGCTACAAATAATCACTTCCAAATCGCTGCAGCCAAAAGAGTATTGTCACGAAATTGATAGGAGTTGTCACCAGCGAGCAGTTTATTGGAGGTCACACATGAGGTTGCAGGTAAAGTTACAGATGTTCCAAGTTCCCATAGTGAAGAAAATCCAGAAGTTGAGAATGCCTCAGCTTGTTCTCACACTTACCAACATCTGACTACTACCCCCAGTGTGAGAGATATCCAGAATCACATCCCCCTCCCCTGTCTGTACTATGACTAGCAGGGGTCAGGGATCACTACCCCCAACATCTGACTACTACCCCTAGTCTCAGAGATATCCATAAACACATCCCCCCCCCTGTCTGTACTATGACTAGCAGGGGTCAGGGATCACTACCCCCAATATCTGACTACTACCCCTAGTCTCAGAGATATCCATAAACACATCTCCCTCCCCTGTCTGTACTATGACTAGCAGGGGTCAGGGATCACTACCCCCAATATCTGACTACTACCCCCAGTCTCAGAGATATCCATAAACACATCTCCCTCCCCTGTCTGTACTATGACTAGCAGGGGTCAGGGATCACTACCCCCAATATCTGACTACTACCCCCAGTCTCAGAGATATCCAGAATCACATCCCCCTCCCCTGTCTGTACTATCACTAGCAGAGGCCAGGGATCACTACCCCCAATATCTGACTACTACCCCCAGTCTCAGAGATATCCATAAACACATCCCCCTCCCCTGTCTGTACTATGACTAGCAGGGGTCAGGGATCACTACCCCCAATATCTGACTACTACCCCCAGTCTCAGAGATATCCAGAATCACATCCCCCTCCCCTGTCTGTACTATGACTAGCAGGGGTCAGGGATCACTACCCCCAATATCTGACTACTACCCCCAGTCTCAGAGATATCCATAAACACATCCCCCTCCCCTGTCTGTACTATGACTAGCAGAGGCCAGGGATCACTACCCCCAATATCTGACTACTACCCCCAGTCTCAGAGATATCCATAAACACATCCCCCTCCCCTGTCTGTACTATGACTAGCAGGGGTCAGGGATCAGTACCTCCAACATCTGACTACTACCCCCAGTCTCAGAGATATCCATAAACACCCCCCCCCCTCCCCTGTCTGTACTATGACTAGCAGGGGTCAGGGATCACTACCCCAATATCTGACTACTACCCCCAGTCTCAGAGATATCCATAAACACCCCCCCTCCCCTGTCTGTACTATGACTAGCAGGGGTCGGGGATCACTACCCCCAACATCTGACTACTACCCCCAGTCTCAGAGATATCCATAAACACATCCCCCTCCCCTGTCTGTACTATGACTAGCAGGGGTCAGGGATCACTACCCCCAATATCTGACTACTACCCCCAGTCTCAGAGATATCCATAAACACATCTCCCTCCCCTGTCTGTACTATGACTAGCAGGGGTCAGGGATCACTACCCCCAACATCTGACTACTACCCCCAGTCTCAGAGATATCCATAATCACATCCCCCCTCCCCTGTTTTTACTATCACTAGCAGGGGTCAGGGATCACTACCCCCCAATATCTGACTACTACCCCCAGTCTCAGAGATATCCAGAAACACATCCCCCCTCCCCTGTCTGTACTATGACTAGCAGGGGTCAGGGATCACTACCCCCAATATCTGACTACTACCCCCAGTTTCAGAGATATCCAGAAACACATCCCCCCCTCCCCTGTCTGTACAATCACTAGCAGGGGCTGGGGATCACTACCCCCAATATCTGACTACTACCCTTAGTCTCAGAGATATCCATAAACACCCCCCCCCCCCCCCTCCCCTGTCTGTACTATGACTAGCAGAGGCCAGGGATCACTACCCCCAATATCTGACTACTACCCCCAGTCTCAGAGATATCCATAAACACATCCCCCTCCCCTGTCTGTACTATGACTAGCAGGGGTCAGGGATCACTACCCCCAATATCTGACTACTACCCCCCAGTCTCAGAGATATCATAAACACATCCCCCTCCCTGTCTGTTACTATGACTAGCAGGGGTCATGGATCACTACCCCCCAATATCTGACTACTACCCCCAGTCTCAGAGATATCCAGAAACACATCCCCCTCCCCTGTCTGTACTATGACTAGCAGGGTCAGGGATCACTACCCCCCAATATCTGACTACTACCCCCAGTCTCAGAGATATCCATAAACACCCCCCCCTCCCCTGTCTGTACTATGACTAGAAGGGGTCAGGGATCACTACCCCCAATATCTGACTACTACCCCGAGTCTCAGAGATATCCATAAACACATCCCCCTCCCCTGTCTGTACTATGACTAGCAGGGGTCATGGATCACTACCCCCAATATCTGACTACTACCCCCAGTCTCAGAGATATCCATAAACACCCCCCCCCTCCCCTGTCTGTACTATGACTAGAAGGGGTCAGGGATCACTACCCCCAATATCTGACTACTACCCCCAGTCTCAGAGATATCCATAAACACCCCCCCCTCCCCTGTCTGTACTATGACTAGAAGGGGTCAGGCATCACTACCCCCAACATCAGACTACTACCCCCAGTCTCAGAGATATCCAGAATCACATCCCCCTCCCCTGTCTGTACTATGACTAGAAGGGGTCAGGGATCACTACCCCCAATATCAGACTACTACCCCTAGTCTCAGAGATATCCATAAACACCCCCCCCCCTCCCCTGTCTGTACTATGACTAGAAGGGGTCAGGGATCACTACCCCCAACATCAGACTACTACCCCCAGTCTCAGAGATATCACTATTATCACTAGCAGGGGTCGGGGTTCCAACCCCCAGGGAGAGGAATGCTTTGATGCACAGCCAGACCACTAAGACCCCTGTAAAAGTGTACGGATCCCAAACCTAACATCGGCTGAGAGTCACAGAGGTCATTAGTAGAGATGAGAGCATTTCAGGAAAAAATCGATTCGCACCAAATCTGAATTTCCTAAATTTTTTTCCTAAAATGGCTGCTGCACGTGTGAGGACATGGAGCAAGGAACTCTGGGAAGACGGGCTCACCCATAATGCCATGCATGCAGCCAATCAGCAGCCAGCCAGCCCTGTGATGTCACAGCCCTATAAATAGCGGCAGCCATCTTGGATTCTGCCATTTACCAGTCTACTTAGTGCAGGGAGAGACGTCAGCAGGCGCTAGGGACAGTGCGAGGAAAAACCTTCATTGTGCTTAAGAAAAAACGATTTACAAGTGCAGGGAAAGATTATTCAAGGTGCAGGGAAAGGACAGGGAGGAATCATTCCACAGCATTTATGTAGGCAGGGCCGGACTGGGGATAAAAACCAGCCCTGGAAAAAGTTGCACACCGGCCCCACAGCATTGCGTCATTATTTACTTGTTTATAATAGGAGAAAGCATTCATTTTAAAACACGTGTGTAAACACGAGTATGAACTTTACCCCACGATAGCTCTTTTGTAGAACCCCCATAAAAACTTACAGTTACTTGGCTTGGCCCTTGGGGGTCTCGGACACCACTTCACCACTTTGGCCGGGGGCTCGGTGGAGCTGATGTTGTGTTTTATCCTAATGAGAAAGATTTCATAATAAGGATTTGGAGAAAGGGCAGAGGGATAGCAGAGCAGGGAGAGGCTGGCGCTGCTACTAGGGGGTCATACCATGGGGGAGTAATAAAGCCCACCATAATGCCCCCCCCAGTAGAAATAATTCTCCTTATAATGTGCAAAACATACCCCTTTGTAATGCCCCCAGTTGAGCTAATGTTCCCATAATGTGATAATATAAAATACCCCTTCTCAGTGCCCCCGTAGATGACCCCCATAGTGCTCCTCCCCCCCCTTCCCCATAGTACCCACCATAATGTGTCCCAGTATAAAATGCCCCTATACAGAGCCCCCATATAAAATACCCCTTCTTTTTAGCCTCAGTAGATGCCCCTATAGTGCCCCCCAATAATCTGCCAGTAAGATGTGCCCCCATAGATGCCTCCAATCATGTGCCAGTAATAAGAGCCCCCCCACTATCATGTGCCAGTTGCCAGAGCCCCCCATATCATGTGCCAGTAGCAAGAGCCCCCCATATCATGTGCCAGTAGCCAGAGTGCCCCCCCTATCATGTGTCAGTAGCCCCCCTTATTATGTGCCAGTAGCCCCCTTTATTATGTGCCAGTAGCCCCCTTTATCATGTGCCAGTAGCCCCCTTTATCATGTGTCAGTAGCCCCCCTTATTATGTGCCAGTAGCCCCCTTTATTATGTGCCAGTAGCCCCCTTTATCATGTGCCAGTAGCCCCCTTTATCATGTGCCAGTAGTCCCCATATCATGTGCCAGTAGCAAGAGCCCCCCATATCATGTGCCAGTAGCCAGAGTGCCCCCCCTATCATGTGTCAGTAGCCCCCCTTATTATGTGCCAGTAGCCCCCTTTATTATGTGCCAGTAGCCCCCTTTATCATGTGCCAGTAGCCCCCTTTATCATGTGCCAGTAGTCCCCCTTATCATGTGCCAGTAGTCCCCCTTATCATGTGCCAGTAGCCCCCCTTATCATGTGATAGTAGCCCCCCTTATGTGCCAATAGCCCCCGTATGTGCCAGTAGCCCCCCTTATCATGTGTCAGTAGCCCCCCATCATGTGCCAGTAGTCCACCTTATGTGCCAGTAGTCCCCCTTATCATGTGCCAGTAGCCCCCCTTATCATGTGATAGTAGCCCCCCTTATGTGCCAATAGCCCCCGTATGTGCCAGTAGCCCCCCTTATCATGTGTCAGTAGCCCCCCATCATGTGCCAGTAGTCCACCTTATGTGCCAGTAGTCCCCCTTATCATGTGCCAGTAGCAAGAGCCCCCCATATCATGTGATAGTAGCCCCCTTATGTGCCAATAGCCCCCGTATGTGCCAGTAGCCCCCCTTATCATGTGTCAGTAGCCCCCCCCATCATGTGCCAGTAGTCCACCTTATGTGCCAGTAGCCCCCCTTATGTGCCAGTAGCCCCCTTTATCATGTGCCAATAGTCCCCTTATCATGTGCCAGTAGTCACCCTCAGGGTCGCCTTCTTCTTGTTTGGCCTGGATTTTTGGCCATTCTTATGTGTATTGGGGAGCGTTGAGAGCAGACGTGAGGAGGAGCGGACGGCAGTTAGGTTTCCGGCCAGAGGACTTGCAGGTCCGGTGGATTGGCGTGCGGGGTATGCTGTGGGGGCGTGTGTTACCTGTATTCCATGAATATGCTTCCCTGGATAGGTGTCCTGACATTGTGGTTCTGCATGTGGGGGAAAACGATTTGGGTGTTCGCCGCTCGAGGGATGTCATTCGTGATGTTAAGTTGGATTTGCTGCGTTTGACTGAGGAGTTCCCGGATTTGTTGGTGGTATGGTCTGATGTGGTGGCAAGGAGTGCTTGGCGTTTTGCGAGGTCGGTGGATCGCATCAACAAGGCGCGTGCGAAGGTGAACAAGGAAGTGGGGCACTTTGTGCGGCGGCTGGGCGGTTTTGTGGTACGTCACCGGGAATTGGAGGTTGCGTCACCTGAATTCCTCAGGGCTGATGGGGTTCATCTTAACGAGATTGGGATGGACTTGTGGGCGCTGGGGCTCCAGGAGGGTTTGGAGACAGCGTTCAGGGTGTGGCGGGACGTCCATAGGTGAGGTGTCTCCTATGTGCGCCGATGGCAGGTTAACGGGGGGTCATGGAAGGCAATTCTACGTTTTATTAGGTGCATGACACGTTGGAGCGTGCATCTTATGTGGTTTGGTAAGCTGAAAGCTGGGGGGCTCCTGTTGGGCTAAAAGGCCTACAGGGGTAGAGGAAGATATTGATTCTGGAGGATTCGGTGCCCTTGGGTCGGAGAGTGCGGCCGAGGGTAAAAGATAAGATGTGTGGAGTGAAGATAGCAGCTTGCTTGGGTTGCCTTCTAGGATCCTTCCGCAAAGTGATTGTTGGGAGATTGTACTGTTGATGTTTGCATATATGTATATCTCATGTTTGCATTATAATAATGTTGGATAAAATATTGTTATTTAATAAACGGCTGCTATGGCCTTTCCACCAAGAATTCAGGTTTTGTGTGCTTACTGGGGGTAGGGAGGAGTGGTTGGTGGGAAGGGTCTGGAATGATCTTACCTCCTTAAGTCAGTATGACAACGGAGCGAGGCGCAGATGTAGCGCAGTGGAAATTGACTGGAAAGGGGAAGTTTCCAGGCAGGTTAGGGTTAATGTGGTCAGGAAGGGGTGGAGTGTTTCTGGGAAGGGTTTGTGGGGGTGGCAGGGCAGTTCGCGCGCCGTATATAGGCTGGGGTTAGGGGCGGGAATGGCACCAGTGTCCGTTGCGCCTAGGCAAGTTGCCCACCCACCCGCCCTGTTTTAGGTTGTTTTGGGGGGCTTTTTTCATGTCATAGCAGGGGGCAGGTTAACGGGGGGTCCTGGAAGGCAATTCTACGTTTTATTAGGTGCATGACACGTTGGAGCGTGCATCTTATGTGGTTTGGTAAGCTGAAAGCTGGGGGGATCCTGTTGGGCTAAAAGGCCTACAGGGGTAGAGGAAGATATTGATTCTGGAGGATTCGGTGCCCTTGGGTCGGAGAGTGCGGCCGAGGGTAAAAGATAAGATGTGTGGAGTGAAGATAGCAGCTTGCTTGGGTTGCCTTCTAGGATCCTTCCGCAAAGTGATTGTTGGGACATTGTACTGTTGATGTTTGCATATATGTATATCTCATGTTTGCATTATAATAATGTTGGATAAAATATTGTTATTTAATAAACGGCTGCTATGGCCTTTCCACCAAGAATTCAGGTTTTGTGTGCTTACTGGGGTAGGGAGGAGTGGTTGGTGGGAAGGGTCTAGAATGATCTTACCTCCTTAAGTCATTGTTGTTTTTCTTTGAATGTAATCTACTGTTACACCAGATATGAGTTGCGCTGGTGACATTGACACTATGCACTTGAAGCTGGGCCTTAAACACACAAACACGTGTGTGCAACTGACTGCTATTTATTCACAGTCAAAATTGTTGTTTTTCTTTAAATGTAATCTACTGTTACACCAGATATGAGTAGCGCTGGTGACACTATGCACTTGCAGCTGGGCCTTAAACACACAAACACGTGTGTGCAACTGACTGCTTTTTATTCACAGTCAAAATTGTTGTTTTTCTTTAAATGTAATCTACTGTTACACCAGATATGAGTAGCGCTGGTGACACTATGCACTTGCAGCTGGGCCTTAAACACACAAACACGTGTGTGCAACTGACTGCTATTTATTCACAGTCAAAATTGTTGTTTTTCTTTAAAATGTAATCTACTGTTACACCAGATATGAGTAGCGCTGGTGACACTATGCACTTGCAGCTGGGCCTTAAACACACAAACACGTGTGTGCAACTGACTGCTAGTTATTCACAGTCAAAATTGTTGTTTTTCTTTAAATGTAATCTACTGTTACACCAGATATGAGTAGCGCTGGTGACACTATGCACTTGCAGCTGGGCCTTAAACACACAAACACGTGTGTGCAACTGACTGCTTTTTATTCACAGTCAAAATTGTTTTTTTTCTTTAAATGTAATCTACTGTGACACCAGATATGAGTAGCGCTGATGACACTATGCACTTGCAGCTGGGCCTTAAACACACAAACACGTGTGTGCAACTGACTGCTATTTATTCACAGTCAAAATTGTTGTTTTTCTTTAAATGTAATCTACTGTTACACCAGATATGAGTAGCGCTGGTGACACTATGCACTTGCAGCTGGGCCTTAAACACACAAACACGTGTGTGCAAACTGACTGCTTTTTATTCACAGTCAAAATTGTTGTTTTTCTTTAAATGTAATCTACTGTTACACCAGATATGAGTAGCGCTGGTGACACTATGCACTTGCAGCTGGGCCTTAAACACACAAACACGTGTGTGCAACTGACTGCTATTTATTCACAGTCAAAATTGTTGTTTTTCTTTAAATGTAATCTACTGTTACACCAGATATGAGTAGCGCTGGTGACACTATGCACTTGCAGCTGGGCCTTAAACACACAAACACGTGTGTGCAACTGACTGCTAGTTATTCACAGTCAAAATTGTTGTTTTTCTTTAAATGTAATCTACTGTTACACCAGATATGAGTAGCGCTGGTGACACTATGCACTTGCAGCTGGGCCTTAAACACACAAACACGTGTGGTGCAACTGACTGCTTTTTATTCACAGTCAAAATTGTTTTTTTTTCTTTAAATGTAATCTACTGTGACACCAGATATGAGTAGCGCTGATGACACTATGCACTTGCAGCTGGGCCTTAAACACACAAACACGTGTGTGCAACTGACTGCTATTTATTCACAGTCAAAATTGTTGTTTTTCTTTAAATGTAATCTACTGTTACACCAGATATGAGTTGCGCTGGTGACACTATGCACTTGCAGCTGGGCCTTAAACACACAAACACGTGTGTGCAACTGACTGCTAGTTATTCACAGTCAAAATTGTTGTTTTTCTTTAAATGTAATCTACTGTTACACCAGATATGAGTAGCGCTGGTGACACTATGCACTTGCAGCTGGGCCTTAAACACACAAACACGTGTGTGCAACTGACTGCTAGTTATTCACAGTCAAAATTGTTGTTTTTCTTTAAATGTAATCTACTGTTACACCAGATATGAGTAGCGCTGGTGACACTATGCACTTGCAGCTGGGCCTTAAACACACAAACACGTGTGTGCAACTGACTGCTTTTTATTCACAGTCAAAATTGTTTTTTTTCTTTAAATGTAATCTACTGTTACACCAGATATGAGTAGCGCTGGTGACACTATGCACTTGCAGCTGGGCCTTAAACACACAAACACGTGTGTGCAACTGACTGCTATTTATTCACAGTCAAAATTGTTGTTTTTCTTTAAATGTAATCTACTGTGACACTAGATATGAGTTGCGCTGGTGACACTATGCACTTGCAGGGCATGAAACACACGCGCGTGCCGGCAACTGACTGCTATTATATTACAGTCCAAATTATTATTATTTTTTTTTAATGCAAGCTACTGTGACACCAGATATGAGTGGTGGCACTGGGCAAGCCTGACACACACGCTGGCAGGAAACTGCAATTAGATTACACATAGGAAAAAAAAAGGAGACTGATGTTCTAGCCCTAAAAAGGGCTTTTTGGGGTGCTGTCCTTACAGCAGAGATCAGATGAGTCTTTCAGGACTGTAGTGGACACTGAATACACTGGCCTAGCTATCGATTTCCCTATTAAATCAGCAGCAGCTATACTGTCCCTCCTCTCACTAAGAATGCAGCTTCCGAATGAATCTAAAATGGATGCTGTCCAGGAGGTGGGAGGGTCTGGGAGGGAGGGTATGATGCTGATTGGCTGGAATGGTCTGCTGACTGTGAGGTACAGGGTCAAAGTTTACACAATGAGGACGAATAGGGGGCGGACCGAACATTGCATATGTTCGCCCGCCGCGGCGAACGCGAACAAGCTATGTTCGCCGGGAACTGTTCGCCGGCGAATAGTTCGGGACATCTCTAGACACAACCCTTAGCTGGCATGGCCCGGGAGCAGGCCCTGTTCCCTCACTTATCCTCAACCTGCCTTTGTCCTTTTCTGTTCCCTCACCGCGAGAAGTATTATATGCTGTGGGCTCATCTCCACTATATAGCGAGGACGAGCTACTAGAAGACAAGCTACTAGAAGACAGTCAGCAGCTACTGGCAAGCCAAGATGTACTGTATAGAGACATCCGCCACTTCCTCCACTAGGTGGGCAAGTAGTGATGACGAGAATGGCATGGGAGCAGGTGTTGCGAGCCGTCAGGCTCCTGACCCAGAGACTGTTGAGGAGGACTTCAGTGAGGTGCAGACAGTACTCGATGAGGATGATGTAGCTGCTTGCACTTGGGATCCGGGTGACGAAGGGGCTTCATAGTCGGGAGAAGAGGGTAGCGTAGTGTTGGAGGTAAAAATCCCCTACTCGGCTGTGTGGCAGTTTTTTGTTAAGCAGCTGGAGGAGGTGAACATGGACATATATAGAATCTATGGGCAGAAGGTAAAGCTTGGTCAGGGTGTCAATGTTGGCACCACGGCCAATGCGTCAACATATGCAGCGTCACCATAAAGTGGCCTGGGAGAACCGTGGCTCCGATGTGGTGGTCCAGCCTGCCGCAGCAACCACTGCATCATCCAGTGGCACGTACCCGAATTTAGGCAGTCAAGGCTCCACCACCTCAGCCAAAAGGAGCTGTCTGTCCTTCCCATCATCTGCTGCTCCTGATGCTCCTGCTCCTCCTCCTTCTACTTGTCATCAGTCATTCCGTCATCAATCAATCACCGAAGCGATTGCTAAGAGACAGCAGTATGCGTGCACTCATCCAACGGCGCAGATACTGAATGTGCTCCTGTTCCAGTTGCTGGTGCTGCAGTCCCTCACTTTCCAAGTGGTGGACTCTGCACCTTTCGGAGAACTGATGGCTTGTGCCAAGCCGAGGTGGAGAGTCCCAAGCCGTCATTTCTTTTCCAAAAAGGCAGTACCAACCCTGCACACACATGTAGAACAGAAGGTGGGCCAGTCCTTGAGCCTGTCGGTGTCTGCCAAAGTGCACGGCAGCGTTGACATGTGGAGCTGTAACTACGGTCAGGGACAATACATGTCCTTTATGGCCCACTGGGTGAATGTGGTTCCTGCACAGCCACACCCGCAACTTGGCTATGTGATGCCGCTTTCGCCTCCACGTTCTCACGCCTTTGGTCCTGCGACAATGTCCGCCTCTGCCTCCTCATCCTCCACTATGTCCTCAGCCTCCACTGCAAGGACAATTCACAGTGGCCCTCCAGCATACCACATGTGCAGGGCGAGGCGGTGTCACGCTGTTCTGCACCTCGTTTGCCTTGGTGAGTCACACAGGGGAGGAACTGCTCAGTGTCCTTTATGAAGAAATCGAATCCTGGCTTTCTCCACGACAACTAAAAATCGGAACTATGGTGACTGACAACGGGAAGAACATTGTGTCGGAACTGTGTCAAGGAGGGCTGAGCCATGCACTCTGCATGGCACACATGTTCAATCTGGTTGTCAAGCGGTTCCTGAAGTCTTCCACCCATCTGCAAGACATCCTAAAAATGTCCAGGAAACTTTGCATGCACTTCAGCCACTCGTACACAGCAAAGCACAACCTCCTTGAGCTGCAGCGGCAGAACGGCATCCCCCAACAAAGGCTGATATGAGACGTTTCCACCCATTGAAATTCCACCCTCAATATGTCGGACCGACTATACGAACAGAGAAAGGCTATAAATTATTTCTTAATGATCCAAGCGGACAGGAGTACTGTGTAACTTCGATGTCAGCCAGTGGCAGCTCATGCGTGACACCTGCCGTTTGCTAAGGCCCTTTGAGGAGGCCATGTTATTTGTCAGTCACCAGGACTACGGGATGAACAATGTCATTCCACTGCTTCATTTCCTGGAACAGATGCTGGTAAATCTGGCTGGTCAGGGGACTGGAGATGTGTCGCCTAGATCTAATGGCCCTATGAGCCCTGTGGGGGCTGAACTGGAGAAGGAGGAGGAGGACATTGGAGCACAAGCAATGTGTAGCGAAATGGGTGGTTTTTCTACACAGGTGACAGGAGAGGAGGAGCAGGAGCAGCCAGAGGAGCTACAGGGCGATGAGGAAGACAAGGCAGTGGACCCAGATACACCATGCCAGTATGCATTGGAGATGGAGGCAGGGAGTCCCTCCGAGTCGCTTGCAAAAATGGCCCGATGCATGCTCACTTGCTTGCGTAATGACAGCTGAATTGTCACCATTCGGCAGAGGGATGACTTCTGGCTCTCCCCCTTGTTGGACCCTTGCTCGGTCCAAAAGGGGGGCATTTTTTACACCCGCTGAGAGGGAGGACAAAATGAACTACTATAGAGACATCCTATGTAGTCAGTTGGCCGCTGCCTATCTGCACCATTGTCTATCCTCTCGCAGGTCTGACCAGAGGGGCCCTCTACGCCCACGTTCCTCTGCCTCACGTTCCTCTGCCTCTACGCTCACGTTCCTCTGATGTGGCAGGGAGGGGGGTAGGAGCAGTTCCAGCTCCATCAGCAACAACTTGAGTCTAGAGTCGCTGATGAGCAGCTTTCTTCACCCGCCTAGTGAAGAAACTACTCAACAGCAGCAGCATCTAGACCTGGAGCAGAACTTGAACCAACAGGTGGTGGCATACTTGGACAGCACCCTGCCATCCGCTGGACTACTGGGCAGCCAAACTGGATTTGTGGCCACAACTGGCCGAGTTTGCGCTGGAAAAGCTGTCCTACCCAACTAGTAGTGTGGCATCAGAGCGGGTGTTTAGTGCGGCGGGAGCCATAGTTACCCCAAGGACAACCCTAACCCTAACCCCAAGGCCTGTCCACCCTAAATGTGGAGAGACTGACCTTTGTCAAGATGAATCAGGCATGGATCAGCCAGGATTTCCACCCACTAATGCCTGATGCACCAGACTAGATCATCCATGGTGCCACACCAACACTTTGACAAAAGAGACCGGTTTCTTCTGGCTACCTGCCTCAGCTACTATTCTGATGCTGCCACCCACCTGATGCCACACATCAGATGTCAAGTGCTCCTTCTTTCACCCACCATCTTCAGCTGGTAGTGGTATTGCCACCCACCTCCCCATTCTGTCACTGGGTCACTCTGTGGTTTCCTAATGCTGCTGCCACCTCCACACTGTCATTGTGCCTGTCTGTGGCCTCCTCCTGATTCTGCTGCCACCTCCGCACTCTGTCATTGTGTCACTCTGTGGCCTTCTGATGCTGCTTCCTTCTCCACCATATGTCACCTTGCCACTCTGTGGTCTCCTGATGCTGTTGCTACCTTAACACTATGTCACCTTGCCATTCTGTGGTCTTCTGATGCTGCTTCCTCCTCCACTCTATGTCACCTTGCCACTCTGTGGCTTCCTGATGCTGCTGCTTCCACCTCCACACTGTCATTGTGCCACTCTGTGGGCTCCTCATACTGCTGCCACCTCCACACTATGTCACCTTGCCACTCTCTGGTCTCCTGATGCTGCTGCCACCTCCACACTATGTCATTGTGCAGTACGCCAGACCTGCAGGGTGAGCGAATGTGAGGTCACGGGGGTCAGTTAACAGACCGAGGGTTGCTCTTTATACTCACAATTTGTAGAAGACCCTGGGCAGGCGTACAGCAGTGATGGAGAGGCTGGCTGTCATGGTGGACAGGGTATAAGATACACAGAAAGATAAACAAACAAGTTTCTAGGCGAGAAGCTGGGGATCAAGGTCACCTCCTGACAATCCCTACCAGCTCTCCCTATACTGCTTTGCCCACGTTTAGACCCTTAAGATGGGAATAATGTGTCCTCGTGCCTGGGCTGAAAATACCCTAAAATCCCTAAGATGGTGAAAGAGGAATAGAGGCAGCCTGCTCCCTCAGAACCTGGAGGGGCAGACATCTCTCTAACAGCCTAGACAGCAAAACCACAAGAGAACAAAAAACCAACTTATCTTTCTGAGCAGGAACAGCCAATCCTTCCTTCCTTGCATACACAGAGCCAGACAGAAGCTATAACCCGCAGGGAACACTGGGAGTGGGTGTGATTTAAACTGAAACCAACGACCCCACCCAGTGCCACTAAAGGCTTTTCAACATAGCACTTGCACCCCAATAACAAGAACATGTTTCTAGAATGCCAGAGCTTTTTAATGGCTATTTGGATCCCAAATAATGTTTTCCTGCAATTGTAAATCACTTTTTTTTTCACAATGAGGTTTTTCTAGCACTGTCCCAAGTGCCTTCTGACGTCTCTCCCTGCACTAAGATGCTGTGAAATGATTCCTCCCTATCCTTTCCGTGCACTTATAAATTGTTTTTTCAGGTTTTTTTTTTTAAACATAGAGGTTTTTCCAGTTGCTGTCCCTAGCGTCTTCTTATGTCTGTCCCTGCACTCTGAACACTGGAAAATGTCTGGCTCTAAGATATCCGCCGTATTTATAGGGCTTTGACATCATGGATTGCATGCATGGCATTATGGGTCAGGCCCGCCTTCCCAGAGTTCCTTGTCCATGTCCTCACACGTGTAGCCGCCATTGTAGCCGCTATTTTAGAAAAATTGCGATTTGTTACCACGAAGCGTGAGGAAATTTGCATTCTTTGCGAATCGCTCATCTCTAGTGATGACTTCTAGAGATATTTGACAAGATGCACAAAGTGTACACCACACTGAGAAGTGCAATAGGACTATTTGGTTTCTGTGGTCATTTTTCTTGCATCCCTTGCACTAGTAATGTAACAGCTCTTAACTCTTCAGTTGGAATAATATAAACACTCCAAGGGGTTCTCCAAGAGTATAAAATGTCCCCTCATGTGCCGCGCACCCCACATGCAATATACTTACCCCGGTCCCCTCTCCCGGCGCCACTCCTGGTCCCCGCCACTGCTACTTCTCCCTGCACACCAATGAAAACATCTGGTGTCGGGGGAGCAGCCAATGGCAGGCGGGGGCGGGGATGAGCCTTCATAGCGTCACCGGCTATGCTAGGGAGGCTCGTCCCCATCCCCGCCTGCCATTGGCTGCTCCCCCCAACACCGGATGTTTTCATCCCTGTGCAGGGAGAAGCAGCAGCAGTGGTGCAGGGACCAGGAGCGGAGAACGGGGTAAGTATATTCCATGTCGGGTGCTCGGCACATGAAGGGACATTTAATACTCTTGGAGAACCCATTTAAAGGGAACCTGTCACCAGGATTTTGTGTATAGAGCTGAGGACATGGGTTGCTAGATGGCCGCTAGCACATCCGCAATATCCAGTCCCCATAGCTCTATGTGCTTTTATTGTGTAAAAAAAACTATTTGATACATATGCAAATTAAACTGAGATGAGTCCTGTACGTGAGATGAGTCAGGGACAGGACTCATCTCAGGTTAATTTGCATATGTATCAAATCGGTTTTTTTTACACAATAAAAGCACAGAGAGCTATGGGGACTGGGTATTGCGGATGTGCTAGCGGCCATCTAGCAACCCATGTCCTCAGCTCTATACCCAAAATCCAGGTGACAGGTTCCCTGTTTCTTGCACCCAGGAATTTAATCTTTGTCTTAACAGATCACCTGTAACATTATGGTAATGCTATTATTGTCATTCAGACCGGTAACATATGGTACAGTGCCAGTATCTATAGCTGTTTTTAAATCTATTACAATCCACAAAATCTTCACTCTGATTACATTTTGTAGGCAATTTGCAGCGGGTTCAATTTCCCAGATGAATATTGTCCATTGGCAGACTCTGAGCACAAGATGGAAAGACTGCATAGGAAACCTGGGACCACACCATATGCCACCAACTTGCCCACATTCCTGGATGTGGAGAACATACTGAAGCTTGAGAACTTTGACACTCCACCTTATAATGAGACATCTTTATACAGCTTCAGAAACGCCCTGGAAGGTGGGATACGTCTTATAACATCATAATTTTGGGCAGTTGTGTTCATATAGTCAATGTCATCTCTTCATTTTATCAACTCTAATTAGAGTTTCATTGGATACAATTCGTACACTCTGAATTATGTATTTCCAAATTCATTAACATCACAAAGACTTGTTAAAGCCCTACAGCTGACAAAATACACCAGAAATTCATCAGCCAACAATACAAGATAGTCATCAGCCAATAACACCAGATAGCCATGAGCCAAGCACACCAAATAGCCATCAGCCAAGAACACTCGATAGCTGTGAGCAAAGCACACCAGACAACCATCAGCCAAACACATCAGACTGCCGTCAGCGAAACATATGAGAAAGCCATCAGCCAAACACATCAGATAGCAATCTGGTGTTTTTGCTTGACGACTATCACCCAGACACACCAGATAGTCCTCAGACAAACACACCAAATAGCTGTGAGACAAACACATCAGATAGCCATTAGCCAAAAACACTAGATAGCGGTGAGTCAAGCACACCAGACAGCTGTCAGCCACAACACCTGATAGCCTTTAGCTAAGCACATCAGATAGCTGTCAAAAACAGCAGATTGCCATCAGTCTAAAACACAATATACCGTATTTTTCGCCCTATAAGTGGGGGGGAAATAGCAGTGCGCCTTATGGGGCGAATGCTGCGACCATCGGGTGTATCGGCTGAGAGGGAGGAGGGGCTGGGGGCCGGCATCTGTAATGGCAGCGGGGCCCGGTGCAGTCACTGTATTCTACTACACCGAGCGCGCTCACTGTAGTATAATCATATCTAACTTGTGGGTATTGTTAAAGTATTAAAATCATCTTAAATCCAGCGCTGTACTACTTACTACTAACTTCTTGGCAGTCAGGAGGCCGGGCGGGCGGTCGCAGCGTAGCTCACTATGTCAGGCGCCTGCGCCGCCCACTTTATAAATGAAGCAGGTGGCGCAGGTGCATGACGTAGTGAGCTACGCTGTGAGCGCCCGCCCAGCCTCCTGACTGCCAAGAAGTTAGTAGTAAGTAGTACAGCGCTGGATTTAAGATGATTTTAATACTTTAACAATACCCACAAGTTAGATATGATTATACTAGAGTGAGCGGGGCCCGGTGTAGTAGAATACAGTGACTGCACCGGGCCCCGTTGCCATTACAGAACCAGATGCTGGCCCCCATTCACTACACAAGGACACTGTTATGGGGGATCTGTGGATGACACATTAGATAAGATGCTAATATACAGTACAGACCAAAGGTTTGGACACACCTTCTCATTCAAAGAGTTTTCTTTATTTTCATGATTATGAAAATTGTAGATTCACACTGAAGGCATCAAAACTATGAACTATGAACATGTGGAATTATATACATAACAAACAAGTGTGAAACAACTGAAAATATGTCATATTCTAGGTTCTTCAAAGTAGCCACCTTTTGCTTTGATTACTGCTTTGCACACTCTTGGCATTCTCTTGATGAGCTTCAAGAGGTAGTCCCCTGAAATGGTCTTCACTTCACAGGTGTGCCCTGTCAGGTTTAATAAGTGGGATTTCTGGCCTTATAAATGGGGTTGGGACCATCAGTTGCGTTGAGGAGAAGTCAGGTGGATACACAGCTGATAGTCCTACTGAATAGACTGTTAGAATTTGTATTATGGCAAGAAAAAAGCAGCTAAGTAAAGAAAAACGAGTGGCCATCATTACTTTAAGAAATGAAGGTCAGTCAGTCAGCCGAAAAAATTGGGAAAACTTTGAAAGTAAGGGCTATTTGACCATGAAGGAGAGTGATGGGGTGCTGTGCCAGATGACCTGGCCTCCACAGTCACCGGACCTGAACCCAATCGAGATGGTTTGGGGTGAGCTGGACCGCAGAGTGAAGGCAAAAGGGCCAACAAGTGCTAAGCATCTCTGGGAACTCCTTCAAGACTGTTGGAAGACCATTTCAGGGCACTACCTCTTGAAGCTCATCAAGAGAATGCCAAGAGTGTGCAAAGCAGTAATCATCGCAAAAGGTGGCTACTTTGAAGAACCTAGAATATGACATATTTTCAGTTGTTTCACACTTGTTTGTTATGTATATAATTCCACATGTGTTAATTCATAGTTTTGATGCCTTCATAGTCATGAAAATAAAGAAAACTCTTTGAATGGGAAGGTGTGTCCAAACTTTTGGTCTGTACTGTATGTGTCATCCACAGATGCCCCCATAACAGTGCAATCCACAGATGCCCCCACAATAATCCCCCATAACAGTGCCTTCCACATATGCCCCCATAACAGTGCCATCCACATATGCCCCCATAACAGTGCCATCCACAGATGCCCCCATAAAAGTGCCATCCACAGATGCCCCCATAACAGTGCCATCCACAGATGCCCCCATAATAGTGTCATCCACAGACCACCATTAGTTCAAAACCCACCAAAAGAACACCTTTTGGTTCAAATTTTTTATTTTATTATTTTCCTCCTCAAAAACCTAGGTGCGTCTTATGGGCCAGTGCGTCTTATAGGGCGAAAAAATATGTAGCTGTAAGTCAAGCACACCAGAGTGCCGTCAGCAAAACACATGAAAAAGCCATCAGCCAAAAACACCAGATAGCTGTCAGACAAACATACCAGATAGCTGTCAGACAAACACATCAGATAGCCGTCAGCCAAAGACAGCACATAGTCGTCATCCAAAAACACCAGATATATTCAAAATAACTGTGGAGCCCCAGTTATGGGTCTTCAACACAGTGAAAGCCAGATATCCCTCAAAGGAAGGGAAACCGAGCAAAGGGGTGTCCCCATTACAGAGATCACCAAATCCACTATATTAAGTGGCCCCTATGTCAAGATCCCGCTCTTTTGCAAGCTTTACGGATGTGATGGGGAAGACCTAAGCCAGTTATCCATCCACAGACAGCTGTTTCGGGGTGTTGCCCCTCATCAGTGTGGAGTAGGATCAGCTATTGTTTTGTTTGAGTAGTCTCCAAGGCATTGCTCCCGGTTAGCCAGAATCCTAATCCACACTGATGAGGGGCAACACCCTGAAACCGTTGTCTGTGGATGGATAACTGGCTTAGGTCTTCCCCATCACATCCTTAAAGCTTGCAAAAGAGCGGGATCTTGACATAGGGGCCACTTAATATAGTGGATTTGGTGATCTCTGTAATAGGGACACCCCTTTGCTCGGTTTCCCTTCCTTTGAGGGATATCTGGCTTGCACTGTGTTGAGGACCCATAACTGGGGCTCCACAGTTATTTTGCATATTACTGTTTCCCAGGGAGCTTTGCACTTTGGATTGTTGTGTCGAGACTCTTAAATGAGGCTCCACAGTGTTTTCTGTAGCTGGTCTCGCTAAGATCAGCTATTGTTTTGTTTAAGCACACCAGATAGCCGTCATCCAAACACATCAGATAGCTGTCAGCCAAACACACCAGATAGCTGTCAGCCAAAAACATGAGATAGTCGTCATCCAAACACACCAGATAGCCGTCATCCAAACACATCAGATAGCTGCCAGCCAAACACACCAGATAGCTGTCAGCCAAAAACATGAGATAGTCGTCATCCAAACACACCAGATAGCCATCAGCCAAACACACCAGATAGTTGTCAGTTAAAGACACCATATAGTCGTCAGCTAAACACATGAGATAGCTGTCAGCCAAGGACACCAGACAGTCATCAGCGAAACACACAAGGTAGCTGTCAGTCAAGCACACCAGATAACTGTCAGCCAAGCACACCAGATAGTCGTCAGCCAAGCACACCAGATAATCATTAGCCAAGCACACCAGATAATCATTAGCCAAGCACACCAGATAGCTGTCAGCCAAGCACACCAGATAATCATTAGCCAAGCACACCAGATAATTGTCAGCCAAGCACACCAGATAGCTGTCAGCCAAGCACACCAGATAATCATCAGCCAAGCACACCAGATAATTGTCAGCCAAGCACACCAGATAGCTGTCAGCCAAACACACCAGATAGCTGTCAGCCAAATACACCAGATAGCTGTCAGCCAAATACACCAGATAGCTGTCAGCCAAACACACCAGATAGCTGTCAGCCAAAAACATGAGATAGTCGTCATCTAAACACACCAGATAGCCATCAGCCAAACAAATCAGATAGCCATAAGCCAAACACACCAGATAGTTGTCAGTTAAAGACACCAGATAGTCATCAGCTAAACACATGAGATAACTGTCAGCCAAGGACACCAGTCATCAGCGAAACACACAAGATAGCTGTCAGTCAAGCACACCAGATAGCTGTCAGCCAAGCACACCAAATAATCATTAGCCAAGCACACTAGATAGCTGTCAGCCAAGCACACCAGATAATCATTAGCCAAGCACACCAGATAATCATTAGCCAAGCACACCAGATAATCATTAGCCAAGCACACCAGATAATCATTAGCCAAGCACACCAGATAATCATTAGCCAAGCACACCAGATAATTGTCAGCCAAGCACACCAGATAATTGTCAGCCAAGCACACCAGATAGCTGTCAGCCAAGTGCGGTATGCCAGACCTTGCAGGGGAATTATGTGTGAGGTCACGGTGTGAGCAGTAGGTGGGCCGAGGTAAATACAGTTCTGGTTACTCACGGTTACGTCGTCCCTGGGCAGGCTCGCATAAGTGAAAAGGAGAATGGCACAAGGATTCTCTGGGGCACACTCTGCTGTAAGGGACACTGGCCAGATGGTGGTTTGAGGTGCCCTTGATGGTCTGTATTAATGTGCCAGTGGCAATGTCCCTTGTAATCGTGACGCCAGTACCTTTTGGATGGAGGTAAAACCATTTACTATAGTGTTAATAGAGGAATTGAATCTGAGGCAAGCAGGGTGAAACTAAAGGTGGAACTTTACTAAAGAAGACTCTTGATAACAGTTCATCCAAAGCATTTAACAGTCTCAATACAGAGATAAACCTGCTATGAGTCCTCTGCTGACAGGTGTAGGTCCCTCTCTAAATATGAGATAAGGAGATTGTAGCCTTACTGTTAGTAGAGCTCAGGAATGGTCCTGGTTTTCCTTATTCAGGCTTGTGAAGTAGCCAAAGGCTAAGATATCCTTTCACGGTGGAGTCCAAAGGTCCTGAGGCACTCAGAAGAGGTGTCCAATAATCCATTGGGGTTCTCCTTACAGTAGTCTTCTGGATAGATGAAGTACTTCAGCTCTGGGCTGAGATGTAGCTGAGAAAATGAGGATAACAGGCTGCATACACTGCTAGACTGTGCTCAACTGCCACTCTAGTCTCAACAGGAAATTATCTGAAAACTAGACTGAACAAGAGCTGGTCTGCAAACTAGACTGAACTGGCTAGGCCTGAGCTAACTATATATATGGGAGGTGTTATCTCCCCCTAGTGGTAATCTCCGTGTAAATGCATGCTAATACACCTGTTAGCAGGGATGATGCATGAGGACATATTGCAGCTTAACAACAGGCTATATAAAAGGCATTTAAAGTACAATATAACAACTTTGCAGTACCCACGAGGGTAGTGGGACGCTGCATACTCTCTTGTTAACCTGTGTCGGCCTCGACACGAAGATGTAGGTCTCCTGAAAAATACAAAAGAGAACAATCCTGCAGGCATAAAGAACAGCACCATAACCCATATAAATACTTTTTCTTGAGATCTGAAAAGCAATTGGTTAGGCACAATTGTAAATATCAGGCAATCATCAAAATTGGTAAACAAGTGAAAAAGGGGCGTTGTTTCTTTTTCTCTCTGAAGACTGATGAACAGTGGCGCTGACCTGGCACAGCGGAACAATAATACCAGGATAGTCCATAATGGGGAAATGATGAATATGGGTGAAAATCAGGAGGCTCACAGGGCATGAGTCCGTTCCCTGAGCATAGGGGAATGTAAAGATGATGAAAAACACAGAAGTTTAGATAGAGTCTATCTCCAGGCACAGTCTTGAACATTGCGTCAACAAAACAAAAAAGACTGTAGAGAGTCCTTTGAGCAAGTAAAGAAGTCTCTTACTCAGGCTCTGTAGTCTCATCAAAAAGTGAAATTTGTAATCCACATTAGACTGGAGTGTCTGGAAGGTCTCTCCGTTGATTCTGAATTAAGTACTCCCTATAACAAACAGGTGGTTGTCCCTTAGTAATCCGACTGGATCTGCGAAGTAGGGGTTCTTCTTCTGACCTTGGCTCAGGGGAACTTGGTACATCTGGAGTTTCTGGTATTTCTAGAATTTCTTCTTGAGGCGGTTCCTCTGGCTGATGTGACACTGTACTGACTGGTGCAGGCACAGCAATGTTTAACCAGGGTGTAAGGAACCATTGTATAGGCTCTACAGACTTAGGCTGGGTTCACACGAGCGGATGCCGTGCGTGACATCCGCTCCGTGAAAGAGTGCCAAGACCCGATGCAGACTGCAGAGGCACGGAGCATTAACATGACTGATAATGCTCCGCGCCTCTCTGTGACCTCTTTACTACGAAATCACAGTGACAACTATACATAACAAACAAGTGTGAAACAACTGAAAATATGTCTTATTCTAGGTTCTTCAAAGTAGCCACCTTTTGCTTTGATTACTGCTTTGCACACTCTTGGCATTCTCTTGATGAGCTTCAAGAGGTAGTCCCCTGAAATGGTTTTCACTTCACAGGTGTGCCCTGTCAGGTTTAATAAGTGGGATTTCTTGCCTTATAAATGGGGTTGGGACCATCAGTTGCGTTGAGGAGAAGTCAGGTGGATACACAGCTGATAGTCCTACTGAATAGACTGTTAGAATTTGTATTATGGCAAGAAAAAAGCAGCTAAGTAAAGAAAAACGAGTGGCCATCATTACTTTAAGAAATGAAGGTCAGTCAGTCAGCCGAAAAATTGGGAAAACTTTGAAAGTAAGGGCTATTTGACCATGAAGGAGAGTGATGGGGTGCTGCGCCAGAGGACCTGGCCTCCACAGTCACCGGACCTGAACCCAATCGAGATGGTTTGGGGTGAGCTGGACCGCAGAGTAAGGGCAAAAGGGCCAACAAGTGCTTAGCATCTCTGGGAACTCCTTCAAGACTGTTGGAAGACCATTTCAGGGGACTACCTCTTGAAGCTCATCAAGAGAATGCCAAGAGTGTGCAAAGCAGTAATCAAAGCAAAAGGTAGCTACTTTGAAGAACCTAGAATATGACATATTTTCAGTTGTTTCACACTTGTTTGTTATGTATATAATTCCACATGTGTTAATTCATAGTTTTGATGCCTTCATAGTCATGAAAATAAAGAAAACTCTTTGAATGAGAAGGTGTGTCCAAACTTTTGGTCTGTACTGTATATTAGGGTCTGGTTCATTTTTTCACAAAGTCCATTACCTTGGGGATGGTAAGCTGTTGTTCTGATTTTTTGGCAATTGTGAAGTGAACACAGTTCTTTGAAGAGTTGCGACTCAAAGGCAGATCCTTGATCTGTAAGGATTTTCTCTGGACATCCGTATGGTAACAGGAAATGTTTCCAGAAGGCATCTGCAGTTGTTTTGGCAGTTAAATCTTTAACAGGTACGGCTACAACAAATTTGGTGTAGTGGTCAATGATGGTCATAGCGTATGTGTAACCTGAGCGACTTGGTTCCAGCTTCACATGGTCAATTGCAACGATCTCCAATGGTTTTTGGCTTACAATAGGATGTAAAGGTGCTTTTTGGTCATGCTTTTCACGTCGTCCAATAGCACAGGCGGAACACTCTCGACACCACTTCTCAATGTCTTCTCGCATTCCAATCCAATAGAATTGTCTACGGACGGTAGCTTCTGTCTTCTGCACGCCAAAGTGTCCTGATTTGTCATGGTACATCTCAAGAATGATGCTTGCATCCCGATTAGGATTTGGTATACCCTGTCATAGGTAACTGGATCCAGGCTTCTTCTCAATAGTAGGCCCTTCTGCAAAAAGAGTTGTTTTCGGTGTCTCCACAGCTTCAACAGTTCTGGGTCTGCATTTCTTCTGCGGATTCTCTCAGGTGTTCTTCCACTGGTGAGGAAGTCTTGTAGTTCTCCGATTACTCTACTTTCCGACTGAAGTTTGATCCATCTCTCCTTTTCAATTTGGGATTCTGGATTGTTCTGTAGATTTAGGACTCTTTTGTTTTTAATGGAGAGGATGTCTTGTTGGGCGAAGTTTTTGTAGAAATTAGGCAATGTCCACTTCTTCCCAATCATCTATGTGTGTAGTAGGATCTTCTTTGGTAGGCAGGCGAGATAAGGCATCTGCATTCTCGTTGAATTTGCCCGTTCTGTATTTTACAGTGAAGTTATAGTTAGCAAGGCGTGAGGCCCATCTTTGTTCTAAGGAACCTAGCTTGGCTGTATTGAGATGCGCAAGTGGGTTGTTATCGGTTAAAGCTATGAAGGGAGTTGATGCAAGGTAATCCTTAAATTTTTCGGTGACAGCCCATACAAGTGCGAGGAACTCTAACTTGAAAGAGCTGTAGTTCCGGTCATTCCTTTCAGCTTTTAGGGATCTGCTAGCATAAGCAATTACTCTCTCTTCACCTTCTTGCACTTGAGACAGGACAGCTCCCAGGCCATTCTGGCTGGGATCAGTGTAGAGATGGAAGGGCGGTGATTCGGTCAGCTTCTTTTTCAAGAGTTGGAAGGCAATTTCCCTGTCTTCATTCCACTCTAAGTCTTCTGGTATTTCTTTGGGTGTCCTCTTAGGAGTTCCTGAATTGGCTCAGCAATCTGGGCGAAGTGAGGGATAAAGCGTCTGTAGTATCCTGCAAAACTAAGGAAACTTCTCACCTCTTTTACTGTAGTCGGAGTAGGCCAATTCCGGACTGCAGCTAACTTTTCAGCATCTGGTTTAACACCTTCTCCACTGACAACATGTCCCAGGTACTTGACTTCTAGCTTCAGCAGGTAGCACTTAGATGGTTTGATCTTGAGTCCATGTTTAATGAGGACTTGGAAGATTTTTGCAAGATGTTTCAAGTGGTCTTCGTAGGATTTGGAATAAATGATGACATCGTTCAGATAGAATAGGACAGTCTCAAAGTTTCTATGGCCCAAACAGCGTTCCATTAGACGTTGAAATGTTCGTGGTGCATTACAAAGTCCAAAGGGCATGGAATTAAATTCAAATAGGCCCATGGGGGTGGTAAAAGCTGTTTTCTCTCTTCAGGAGAGAGGTCTTCAGGAGCCATGGGTACATGCCAGTATCCACTGGTCAGATCAAGAGTGGAGAAATAGGCTGATGATCCAAGTGCTGTCAGGGATTCTTCAATTCTGGATAAAGGATAGGCATCCTTGTGGGTGATTTGATTAAGTTTTCTGTAGTCCACACAGAATCTGATGTTGCCATCCTTTTTCCCGACAAGAACTAAGGGTGCAGTCCATGGACTATGGCTGTCTTGGATAATATTGGAATCCTTCATCTCTCTGATCATTTGTTTCACAGATTAGTACATTGTTGGTGGTATAGGCTGGTACCTTTATTTTATTGGGGGGTGAGAACCAGTAGGGATAGTGTGTTTGATCCCACGGACTTCCCCATAATCCGTAGAGTGCTTACTGAAGGCTTGATAATGTTCCTTCACAATGTTCAAAACTCCTTCAATTTGGTTTTTGGGCATAGGGTTGTCTCCCACGTTGAGTTCTTCCCACCATGATGCAGGCGGAGTATGTTCCGGAGTACTGGAGCTCTGCGCAGATTGTCCTATTTTAGTTGTAGGCACACTGATAATATCCTGAAAAGAGACTTGTAATAACTGAGCAACAGGATAATGTTTATGGAGGGTAACATGGTGATCGTTCAGGTTTATGAGACGGACAGGCACTTTTCCTTGGGAAACAGTCATCTAGCGCTAGGGGCTCTACCATGGCTTGGTAGTCTTGACCTTGAATTCCCTGGGCGGCACGGCACCATAAGAGTGTCTCTGTATTTGGTTTAAGGATCACAGGCTGGTTACCTCGTATATGGACACAGCAGATTTCTCCCTTGCCATTGGCGAATTTCTGTTGTGCTCTTAGCACACGGATGGTTTGTTGTATGCTCCTTTTGCAAGCAGGTGAAGCATTAGGCATAGATTGGTGTAATGCCTCAAGCATTTCATTGTAACAATTCCTAAGGACATTCATTCCTAGGATCACTGCAGAACCACCTTTGTCTCCGTCTTGTACAACAATAACACCTTGTCTAGGTAGGGTGGTTTTTCCTACTTGTAAAGTTGGTTCCCAATAACCATGTATGGGTACGGGTTTCCCGTTACTAGCTGTAAGTTCCAACCAGGATTCTGGTGGTTGTGCAAGTTCTGGTACCAGTATTTATCAAATGCAGGCTGTAAGATGGTAGTGACCTGAGATCCGGTGTCCAATAGGGCTACAAAAGGAATTCCGTTAATTCGGATTTCTACTTTTGGACGGGATCCTATATCTCTGGGCATCCAGTTGGGATCTTGTGGACCTATTGGTTTAGCACTCGAGGGGCGGTCCTCAGCCTCGAGGGTTTCTCGTTTAACTGCCAGCACATTAGTTCTGTATGTCCTATCTTATGACAGTAAGCGCAAATAGGTCGCCTGCGAGCGTTGGAGCGGTCATTTGGGCGCCCGCCAGGACTTCTGGGATATATATCTTTGTAGTCAGGAGGGAAAAGTTATTTTTGTACAGGTCTCTTGTCCTCCAATAATAAAGGCTTCTCCCACTGTTCTAATTTCTGACACACCTTTTCCAGGCCTTTTGTCAAAAAGTTAACTTGTTCTGGGCTACCTGACTGGCTACCGGACAACATTTGGAAGGGGTAGCAGGTGTGTGGGCAAGAGTTTCAGCAATTTTAGAAGGCTCTGGCTGTGGACTCTTTCCTATAATGCTAATGGCTAGCTCTTTAAAGGGCTTCTGTCACCCCACTAAACTGTTTTTTTTTTTTTTTTGTGTACTTATAATCCCTATACTGCGATTTATCCATACATAATGTGATTAATCATTTTGGTTCAGTAGATTCTGCTAAAAACGGACTTTTATAATATGTAAATTACCTGTCTACCAGCAAGTAGGGCGGCTACTTGCTGGTAGCAGCCGCATCCTCCTATCATAATGACGCCCCCTCCGCATGTTGATTGACAGGGCCAGCGAACAGGATCTTTCTCTGCTGGCCCTGTTTGCATTCAAAATCTGGCGCCTGCGCCGTACCTGTCTTCAGTCGGGTGTAGATGTGACGTCATCGGCGCAAGCGCATTGAGGATGGAGCGGCCGAGTGAGCGTCCGCCTCTCAGTGCGCCTGCGCCGATTGAATACCGTTACGGTGCAGGCGCGAGATCTTGATAGCAGACAGGGCCAGCAGAGAAAGATTCCGTTCACTGGCCCTGTCAATGAACATGGGGAGGGGGCGTCATTATGATAGGAGGATGCGGCTGCTACCAGCAAGTAGCAGCTCCTACTTGCTGGTAGACAGGTAATTTACATATTATAAAAGTATGTTTTAGCAGAATCTACTGAACCAAAATGATTAATCACATTATGTATGGATAAATCGCAGTATAGGGATTATAAGTACAAAAAAAAAAAAAAACTGTTTAGTGGGGTGACAGAAGCCCTTTAAAGTCTAGGAATGTGACACTTGGATGTTGTGCAGCTAACATTCTCAACTGGCTTTTTAGATTGTCAGTGCTAACACCTTCAATGTATTGTTCCTTTAAAGTTTTGTCTTGGTTCTCTGCCTCACGGGGGTCTACCTGAACCACAGCTCTAAGGGCTTCTTGTAACGACAATGCAAAGTCTCTGAGTGACTCACAGGTTCGTTGTTTTGTGCTGAAGAACCTCATTTTGACTTCTGACATGGTCTTGGGTTCGAAGCTGGTGTAGAGTCTCTCAAAATTCTGTCCCAGGGTTCTTCTTTCAGAGCTAGTGCAGCACGCCAGACCTGCAGGGTATAGCGACAGTGAGGTCACGGTTATGGGCAATCGAGGGTTACTCACTTTTTGGAGGAGAACCCTGGGCAGGCATGCGGCAGTGAATGAGAGGTGGACACAAGTTCCTCTGGGGCACACTTTGTATAGAGAGACCTGGCCTGATGTTGGGTGAGGTGCCCTGGATGTTGCAGGTGTTTAGAGTGCCTGAGGCAAGGTCCCTTTAAGATTCGTGACGCCAGTGCCTGTAACGGTGGCACACCGATTTGTAGGAGTATTAATAGAGTACGCAGTTGGTAAACCAAACGTTGCTTTACTTCAGGAAACAATCCAACTTTATACAAGCAGTTGCAGTAGATGATAATGCAGTCCTTGACAATACAATTGCACAGCAGGTTTACTTCACAATAATGGCAGGTATAATCTTGCAAGATACTTGGAGGGCATACAGTTAATGCTTTGCAGTACAATGCTGCTCTATCCCCTCAGCTATTCTAGCTGGCTGGATCCAAGGCCCGGATGCCTAATTGCTGGCTTGAATCCTTGGTTATATAATCCTTCCTCCAGTATTGGCACTTGCTTTATATTAAACACTTCTGCCCCTCAGGTTACTTAGCTGTACTTGTGGTATTGTCCTTGCTGTGAGGGATACTACAGGTTGCTCCCAGGAGGTGCATCTCCTACTACTGGGGTGTCTTCTGAGCTAACTGCGGCTCACTTGATCTACAGGCAGGCTAGAGTTCTTCACTAGCCTCCTGGTCGTAGCTAGCAGCCAGGACTATCAAGCTGCATGTCAGGAGGAGGCCCTCAGCATATCTCGGGCTGGTGCCTTCTCACTTCTGTCTCCACAGACTCCTGACTATGATCTAACTCCTCCCTGTCTGGGCCTGGACATTTATACTAGGGGCTCCCTTTCTCCCTCTAGTGTCTAGGATGCCTAACTACACCCTAATAGGCCTGCTATGCATGACACAGGGGAAACATTGCATGTAAAAACACATAAAAAAATACATTAAATGCATAGTTAAATATAATATTACTGTCCCTTGTGAGCAGAAGTAACACGTAAACCAATTGACCCTTGTGTAGTGCCCACACCTACCTAGTGGGACACTACATACCCCCATGCTACAACGTTGCCCGTCCTCGGCGCAACATGAAGGGGCCCTGCCCAGCTGGATACTGCACCTGAAAGACAAAAATAATGCAAAGCAGGAAAATACATCTACATTTGCAAGTACGTATATATATCAGGCAGTTCTGCTGGCTTAGGAGCAAGTACGGTGAAAAGGGGCGTCGTTCTCTTCTCTCAGGATAATGTAAGGGAACAGGGGCGCTGACCTGGTGCAGCGTATCAGTAATACCCGGATAGTCCATATAATATTTTAAGTGCAAATTGTCCATAATAGAACAGTAGTAGTCCATAGAAAAAGGCAAACATCAAATAACAATTCTTGGAGGCTCAAAGTATATAAATGAGTCCGTACCATACCCAGGTTTCTTTCTTAATTATTCATTGAAAGTATCCCAATCCAGCAAAGGTACAAAATCTCAGAGGCTCACATGCAGTGGAGTCCATCTCTGGGCACATATCTTTAAAATAGCAAAATCTCAGAGGCTCATGTGCATTAGAGTCTATCCCTGGGCGCATTTCCTTGGAATTTATGTTGCACAATAAAAGTCACAGCACAATAAAAATAATCCACATTATTCACAATGGCGTATAAAAATAAGTGCTGCAAGATCCCTTAATCAACCTGAAAAGGGGGTTAAAAAGGGTTAAAGGTGCAAACAAAAATAGGCACAACTTTGCTTGCAGAATACTTGAAGCAGGCAGGAGGTCCTGTAAACAATATGGCCTTGATGCATGTGTTTCAGTGGTTTGCCGCCTCCACTGAGCCGTGGGTAACTGGCAGCAGCAACAGAGGACCAAAACAAAGGACTCCTGTCCTGGAAGGGTTAAATCCTCAGCAATAAGGTCCCTTTGGCAAAAGAAAACAAATCAATGGCCTAGCAGGCCAATTCACAGGGGCATGTCATATCCACTTGGCATCACAGTGGTGCTCCCTGGCTCCATTTGTAGATTGGGCCTGTAGTGAGAGTCAACAGGCGGATGTGCCCACAACACAGTATTGGGGGGCAGCTGCAGCATGAAAGGACCCCTAATTGGTATGGGCCCCATAGGCCTAGGGGTAATCACAGTTGGGGACCGCATCGGTCCAGGCATAACAATCGTGGGCTGCATTGGCCTAGGTACCGCTGCTGCAAGCGGTTTTGTGAGTTCAGCAATAACCGACTCAACGCGGCGGGATACAGTGTAAGAGGGCCTCCTTGGGGCCTCAACTCAGCCGCAGTAGGTGGCTGGCTGGTAGGGACAGGTACCCTTACCTCTGACCCAGCGATGTCCGAGTACTGGAGTCTAATTTCTTCTTTCCTAGGTGGAGTCCGGATTCTGGCAGTAGAAATCCGGCGCAGTTCGCGCAGCTGTTCCTCCAGACGGACGATCTGGTCATCCAGACTCTCGGTTTCTGGATCGCTGTCTTCTGGAGCTTCCACTGGTACAGGTAGGGGAATCGCATCCTGCGCAGCCGCTGCAGGTTCAGGTGACGCAGCTGGTCTTTTCCCTTTGCGAATGTTGTCCAGGGTGGCATGGAATCGCTCCAGGTTTTCTAACTCCTTTATGGTTTTCTCCCGGCGAGGCAGCTCAGGGGACGGATATGGGCTCACCCACTTCTCCACTACTGTTGGTTGCCAAAATACGTTCGGGCCAATGAAAGAGCCCCGCTCTTGAAAGGCATGATGGGCCGGTTCTGGAGAGCGCGCTGGTTCACGCTCGCAGCCAGTGTAGTCCTCATCAGTTTCCCAGTCCTCCGGTTCTTTTCTGGGACGGGTCACAGCAGTGGCATATGGGCCTCGCAGGCCCTCGGCAGGGGTGAACTCCACTTCCTCTCCCTCACGGAGGTTATGCATGTACTCTGAGAGGTAGCTCTGCTTGACGGACCTCTGATTCACGTACAAGTCTCTGCCGGTGGTATAATCTTGGATAAAACCGTAGCCACGGTCCTTGTCAAATGCCACAACCAACCCCATTCTCCTTTCCAGGCGGGGTTGGGTGTCAGTGTGGCGCTCATGAACGGTCTTTGCCAGTTCCTCATAGTAGATCTTGGCCTTGGTAGTTTTCTTTATGGTGGCCTCCCGTATCTCTGCCATCAGCGCCGACCATTTAAACTAGGGCTGGAAAAAGTCTCTCCAGGAGCCATAATAGTTCTCCGATTGCGTCCTCGGTGGCGGGCAGGTGGGTCTCTCCGGTCCCGGAGAGTAGGCCGGTGGAGCGTCCTCTTGCTCTACACCAGTACAGTCCATTTGTAATCCAGTGGGTGCCGACATAATATCAGAGCAGTCCTCACTCTTCAACATGCTCGATCCTTCTCTGGAGAGCGACAGGGCGGCACCAATAATTGTAGACAGATCCTCTCATTGCTCTGGAAGGCCGCCCCCCAGGTACTCCAGTATGGGGGAGGCGGAGTCCATCATTGCAGACATGCAAATGTCCAGACAGGGCGGTGGCGCGGACATATAGCCTTTCCCGCACTTTTCAGCAGAAGGCGCCAATTTTTCCCGCCAAACAAAGTATGAAGATGACGCAGCAATAAATCCAAGCAAGCTAAGCGGCCATCTTGAGCAAAACGCTGTCTATTCACTGACAGCAAGCGGTGGCTTTAAAACAGCAAAACAGTCCATAAAAAGCACAGTTTCACACCGCAAATTATTACAGTTCTTTGGCCTAGCAATTTTTCAATAAAGCAATAAGGGCTTGGTCACTTTAAGGCAAATAACGGCACACAGTTTTTGTATCCGCAATGGCGCAGGAATGATCGTATCCTGTTCGTGACGCCAATTTATGCAGCACGCCAGACCTGCAGGGTATAGCGACAGTGAGGTCACGGTTATGGGCAATCGAGGGTTACTCACTTTTTGGAGGAGAACCCTGGGCAGGCATGCGGCAGTGAATGAGAGGTGGACACAAGTTCCTCTGGGGCACACTCTGTATAGAGAGACCTGGCCTGATGTTGGGTGAGGTGCCCTGGATGTTGCAGGTGTTTAGAGTGCCTGAGGCAAGGTCCCTTTAAGATTTGTGACGCCAGTGCCTGTAACGGTGGCACACCGATTTGTAGGAGTATTAATAGAGTACGCAGTTGGTAAACCAAACGTTGCTTTACTTCAGGAAACAATCCAACTTTATACAAGCAGTTGCAGTAGATGATAATGCAGTCCTTGACAATACAATTGCACAGCAGGTTTACTTCACAATAATGGCAGGTATAATCTTGCAAGATACTTGGAGGGCATACAGTTAATGCTTTGCAGTACAATGCTGCTCTATCCCCTCAGCTATTCTAGCTGGCTGGATCCCAAGGCCCGGATGCCTAATTGCTGGCTTGAATCCTTGGTATATATAATCCTTCCTCCAGTATTGGCACTTGCTTTATATTAAACACTTCTGCCCCTCAGGTTACTTAGCTGTACTTGTGGTATTGTCCTTGCTGTGAGGGATACTGCAGGTTGCTCCCAGGAGGTGCATCTCCTACTACTGGGGTGTCTTCTGAGCTAACTGCGGCTCACTTGATCTACAGGCAGGCTAGAGTTCTTCACTAGCCTCCTGGTCGTAGCTAGCAGCCAGGGCTATCAAGCTGCATGTCAGGAGGAGGCCCTCAGCATATCTCGGGCTGGTGCCTTCTCACTTCTGTCTCCACAGACTCCTGACTATGATCTAACTCCTCTATGTCTGGGCCTGGACATTTATACTAGGGGCTCCCTATCTCCCTCTTGTGTCTAGGATGCCTAACTACACCCTAATAGGCCTGCTATGCATGACACAGGGGAAACATTGCATGTAAAAACACATTAAATGCATAGTTAAATATAATATTACTGTCCCTTGTGAGCAGAAGTAACACGTAAACCAATTGACCCTTGTGTAGTGCCCACGCCTACCTAGGGGGACACTACACTAGGCCAGGACTTCACCTCCCGGAGTGCCGCTCCTTCTAATTGGGCTAGAAGAATTTCCATTTGCTGCTCTGTGGAAACAGGGTACAATCTGAACAAGGCACACATTTTGTCTTTAAAGTCTCTTAGGGTGTGAGTTTCTCCAGAGTATCAGGGGAACCAAGGGGCCCCAAAGTAGTAGGGCATGGTTAGTGGCATAATGCTGGCTGCTGCAGTGGCTGGTGGTGAACTGGGGCCAGCTGCGGCTGCTGTAGGGGATCTGCTGAGGGCAAACTGCGCGGTTTCCTCCTGGACAGACGTGGCAATGATGTTTTATTCAAATGCTGCAGGCTAAATTAGATTTTGGACACTTTTTAGATGGGGTTGCTATAGGCAACCGTTGCGGGTGTATGGCTCTTTAAGAAGCGATCGGCCAGTGCAGGCCGGAGGTTATTGCAGAGTGAAACGGTGCTTAAATGTCCCTTTTTGATTGGCAATAGACTATTTATAGATTGCAGAGTTAAATTGGGGCTTGTACTTGCTTTTGTCTCTCCGTGGAGGCAGGCTGACAGTTCTGAACCTCCTTCTCTCTTCTCCGTACCAAATCTCGCGATGCGCGAGTCCCGTTCACAGCGTCTCCTCAGCGCGATTACCCAGCAGAGGGGCGGTAACACAATTTGCATATGACCCGGCCTCTCCAAACCATTACAAGAGCGGTAGGCGGCAACTTGAATAATCACTGTGTATAGGGGGGTGGTGCTAACATTCTCAGCACTGAAGGGGTGTACAATTTTGAATTTCCCACCAAGCTGCTCTATGATGGCGCAGCAAATCACTACAAGTCCGTTAGGCAGCAATTTTGAATGCAAAACAGTCCAGTCAAATACAGCAAGCAGCGCTACTAAATTTTCAAAAATCCACAATTTGGCAGTTTTAACGATGCGGTTTTGTAGTAGATGAATAGTGCAACACATGCAGACAGTCTTTACGCAGTTTTAACAGTTCTTTGGCCCAATAGAAGCAATAAACAATAGGGGCTTATTCACAATCGGAAATCCACAATAAAGCAGGGTTTTGCAAGTCCTGTTCACACACAGCGCCAATTTCAATTATTGCAGTGCAAAAAAATACAACAATGCACAAATCCAGTTCATTAAAGGCACAGAGGATATTTATCAGAAATCCTGTTCTATAAGGCACAAAGGAATATGAAATCCTGTTCGTGACGCCAATTTTAATTATGCGGTATGCCAGACCTTGCAGGGGAATTATGTGTGAGGTCACGGTGTGAGCAGTAGGTGGGCCGAGGTAAATACAGTTCTGGTTACTCACGGTTACGTCGTCCCTGGGCAGGCTCGCATAAGTAATGAGGAGAACGGCACAAGGATTCTCTGGGGCACAATCTGGTGTAAGGGACACAGGCCAGATGGTGGTTTGAGGTGCCCTTGGTGGTCAGTATTAATGTGCCAGTGGCAATGTCCCTTGTAATCGTGACACCAGTACCTTTTGGATGGAGGTACAACCATTTACCATAGTGTTAATAGAGGAATTGAGTCTGAGGCAAGCAGGGTGAAACTAAAGGTGGAACTTTACTAAAGAAGACTCTTGATAACAGTTCATCCAAAGCATTTTACAGAGATAAACCTGCTGTGAGTCCTCTGCTGACAGGTGTAGGTCCCTCTCTAAATATGAGATAAGGAGATTGTAGCCTTACTGTTAGTAGAGCTCAGGAATGGTCCTGGTTTTCCTTATTCAGGCTTGTGAAGTAGCCAAAGGCTAAGATATCCTTTACGGTGGAGTCCAAAGGTCCTGAGGCACTCAGAAGAGGTGTCCAATAATCCATTGGGGGTCTCCTTTCAGTAGTATTCTGGATAGATGAAGTACTTCAGCTCTGGGCTGAGATGTAGCTGAGAAAAGGAGGATAACAGGCTGCATACACTGCTAGACTGTGCTCAACTGCCACTCTAGTCTCAACAGGAAATTATCTGGAAACTAGACTGAACTGGCTAGGCCTGAGCTGGACTATATATATGGGAGGTGTTATCTCCCCCTAGTGGTAATCTCCGTGTAAATGCATGCTAATACACCTGTTAGCAGGGATGATGCATGAGGACATATTGCAGCTTAACAACAGGCTATATGATAGGCATTTAAAGTACAATACAACAACTTTGCAGTACCCACGAGGGTAGTGGGACGCTGCACAAGCACACCAGATAGTCCTCAGCCGAGCACACCAGATAGCTGTCAGCCAAGCAGGCCCTTAGCCAAAAACAAGAGATACCTGTCAGCTAAGCACTTTTTCAGCAACAGGTATCTTTCCTGTTTCTTCTATACGTATGCATGCTCGGCCAATAGTGCATATGTAATGAATGGGAGATGGGAAAAAACTGCTGGCAGTCTTCTCAGAAGCCAACATGACTGACAGGGGCAGATTAGAGAAAAAGCTAAAAGTGGCCCTATATTATAGGCGGGACTAAACTGGCAGAAGGTGGGGTTAACAGAAGTAGGCGAGGTCAGTGAAACATAGTGACATCTGTCACCATAGTACCCACTGTAAAAAAAAAGTGTCTAATGTTTTGTTTTTTAAACTTGTCAAAACAAGATGGAAAACATAGCATAACATTAGATGTGAACACAGTAAGGGCGGGTTCACATCACTGTTATGGATTCCGTTTTTGTTTTCCGTTATAACATGGTTATAACGGAAAATAACGGAATCCATAAGACGGAAGTCAAAGCGTAAGCCTTTAAGAGGTATTCCGTTTTTATCCGTCAAAATAGAAGTATATTCAAATTATAACGGATCCGTCTGGTTACCATTATGCAAGATGGAAAACAAAGTCCTGTCGACGGATCCGTTATGATTGCCCATGGACTTCTATTATGACAGAAAGCAAAACGGAATGCCTTTTAGAGGCTTCCGTTTTGCATTCCTTCATATTACTGGACTCCTGTATAACGGAAACCTGTACGGATCCATTATGCTGCCCATAGACTTGTTTTATGAAGGATCAAAACGGAATGCCTCTTAAAAGCTTCAGTTTTGACTTCTGTCTTATGGATTCCGTTATTTTCCGTTATAAACAAGTTATAACAGAAAACAAAAACAGAATTCATAACGGTGAATAGCCCTAAGGCTATGTTCACATCACTATTTAGCTTTACCTTCTTCTGATCCGTCAGAAAAAAAACTGTAATATACTCAGCCGGTCCGGTGTTGGGGGGAGCAGCCAATGGCAGGCGGGGACGGGGATGAGCCTCCCTAGCATGGCGGGTGACGCTACGAAGGCTCTTCCCCGCCTGCCATTGGCTGCTCCACCCCAACACCGGACCGGCTGAGTATATTACCAGTAAATGGCCCGGCACATGTGGGGGGGGGTTCTTGAAATTGGATAACCCCTTAAATGTGAGGCATATGGTCTTATTAGTTTAGGACCTCCATGTGCCTCACATTAATAGCAATGGTGACCCCATCCTATACCTCATATAATGAGCTACATGGGGTTAATGATTGTGTCAGTGTTAATGTGAGGACCATGGCAGTCCAAATTAATAACACCATGTGCCTCATATTAATAGTAACCCGTCAACTAACTCCTTACATAATGGACAACAAGTAGTTAATGGGAGGTACATGATGGAGTCACTTACTGTTAATGTGAGGTACACGATGGGGTTACTTACTGTTAATGTGAGGTACATGATGGGGTTACTTACTGTTAATGTGAGGTACATGATGGGGTTACTTACTGTTAATGTGAGGTACACAATGGGGTTACTTACTGTTAATGTGAGGTACACGATGAGGTCACTTACTGTTAATGTGAGGTACACGATGGTGTTACTTATTGTTATTGTAAGGTACACAATGGGGTTACTTACTGTTAATGTGAGGTACACAATGGGGTTAGTTACTGTTAATGTGAGGTACACGATGGAGTTACTTACTGTTAATGTGAGGTACACGATGAGGTCACTTACTGTTAATGTGAGGTACACGATGGTGTTACTTATTGTTATTGTAAGGTACACAATGGGGTTACTTACTGTTAATGTGAGGTACACAATGGGGTTAGTTACTGTTAATGTGAGGTATACGATGGGGTTACTTACTGTTAATGTGAGGTACATGATGGGGTTACTTACTGTTAATGTGAGGTACACAATGGGGTTACTTACTGTTAATGTGAGGTACATGATGGGGTTACTTACTGTTAATGTGAGGTACACGATGGGGTTACTTACTGTTAATGTAAGGTACACGATGAGATTACTTACTGTTAATGTGAGGTACACGATGAGGTTACTTACTGTTAATGTGAGGTACACAATGGGGTTACTTACTGTTAATGTGAGGTACACAATGGGGTTACTTACTGTTAATGTGAGGTACACGATGAGGTCACTTACTGTTAATGTGAGGTATACGATGAGGTCACTTACTGTTAATGTGAGGTACACAATGAGGTTACTTACTGTTAATGTGAGGTACACGATGGGGTTACTTACTGTTAATGTGAGGTACACGATGGGGTTAGTTACTGTTAATGTGAGGTACACGATGGAGTTACTTACTGTTAATGTGAGGTACACGATGAGGTCACTTACTGTTAATGTGAGGTATACGATGGGGTTACTTACTGTTAATGTGAGGTACACGATGGAGTTACTTACTGTTAATGTGAGGTACACAATGGGGTTACTTACTGTTAATGTGAGGTACACAATGGGGTTACTTACTGTTAATGTGAGGTACACGATGGAGTTACTTACTGTTAATGTGAGGTACATGACGAAGTTACTTACTGTTAATGTGAGGTACACGATGAGGTTACTTACTGTTAATGTGAGGTACACGATGGGGTTACTTACTGTTAATGTGAGGTACACGATGGGGTTACTTACTGTTAATGTGAGGTACACGATGGGGTAACTTACTGTTAATGTGAGGTACACGATGAGGTTACTTACTGTTAATGTGAGGTACACGATGGGGTTACTTACTGTTAATGTGAGGTACACGATGAGGTTACTTACTGTTAATGTGAGGTATACGAGGTTACTTACTGTTAATGTGAGGTACACGATGAGGTTACTTACTGTTAATGTGAGGTACACAATGGGGTTACTTACTGTTAATGGGAGGTACACGATGGGGTTACCTACTGTTAATGTGAGGTACACGATGAGGTTACTTACTGTTAATGTGAGGTACACGATGGGGTTACTTACTGTTAATGTGAGGTACACGATGAGGTTACTTACTGTTAATGTGAGGTACATGACGAAGTTACTTACTGTTAATGTGAGGTACACGATGAGATTTCTTACTGTTAATGTGAGGTACACGATGGAGTTACTTACTGTTAATGTGAGGTACACAATGGGGTTACTTACTGTTAATGTGAGGTACACAATGGGGTTACTTACTGTTAATGTGAGGTACACAATGGGGTTACTTACTGTTAATGTGAGGTACACGATGGAGTTACTTACTGTTAATGTGAGGTACATGACGAAGTTACTTACTGTTAATGTGAGGTACACGATGAGGTTACTTACTGTTAATGTGAGGTACACGATGGGGTTACTTACTGTTAATGTGAGGTACACGATGGGGTTACTTACTGTTAATGTGAGGTACACGATGGGGTAACTTACTGTTAATGTGAGGTACACGATGAGGTTACTTACTGTTAATGTGAGGTACACGATGGGGTTACTTACTGTTAATGTGAGGTACACGATGAGGTTACTTACTGTTAATGTGAGGTATACGAGGTTACTTACTGTTAATGTGAGGTACACGATGAGGTTACTTACTGTTAATGTGAGGTACACAATGGGGTTACTTACTGTTAATGGGAGGTACACGATGGGGTTACCTACTGTTAATGTGAGGTACACGATGAGGTTACTTACTGTTAATGTGAGGTACACGATGGGGTTACTTACTGTTAATGTGAGGTACACGATGAGGTTACTTACTGTTAATGTGAGGTACATGACGAAGTTACTTACTGTTAATGTGAGGTACACGATGAGATTTCTTACTGTTAATGTGAGGTACACGATGGGGTTACTTACTGTTAATGTGTGGTGCACGATGGGGTTACTTACTGTTAATGTGAGGTACACGATGAGGTTACTTACTGTTAATGTGAGGAACACGATGAGGTTACATACTGTTAATGTGAGGTACACGATGAGGTTACTTACTGTTAATGTGAGGTACACAATGGGGTTACTTACTGTTAATGTGAAGTACACGATGAGGTTACTTACTGTTAATGTGAGGTACACAATGGGGTTACTTACTGTTAATGTGAGGTACACGATGAGGTTACTTACTGTTAATGTGAGGTACATGACGAAGTTACTTACTGTTAATGTGAGGTACACGATGAGATTTCTTACTGTTAATGTGAGGTACACGATGGGGTTACTTACTGTTAATGTGTGGTGCACGATGGGGTTACTTACTGTTAATGTGAGGTACACGATGAGGTTACTTACTGTTAATGTGAGGTACACGATGAGGTTACATACTGTTAATGTGAGGTACACGATGAGGTTACTTACTGTTAATGTGAGGTACACGATGGGGTTACTTACTGTTAATGTGAGGTACATGATGGGGTTACTTACTGTTAATGTGAGGTACACGATGGGGTTACTTACTGTTAATGTGAGGTACACGATGGGGTTACTTACTGTTAATGTGAGGTACATGACGAAGTTACTTACTGTTAATGTGAGGTACACAATGAGGTTACTTACTGTTAATTTGAGGTACACAATGGGGTTACTTACTGTTAATGTGAGGTACACGATGGGGTTACTTACTGTTAATGTGAGGTACATGACGAAGTTACTTACTGTTAATGTGAGGTACACGATGGGGTTACTTACTGTTAATGTGTGGTGCACGATGGGGTTACTTACTGTTAATGTGAGGTACACGATGAGGTTACATACTGTTAATGTGAGGTACACGATGAGGTTACTTACTGTTAATGTGAGGTACACAATGGGGTTACTTACTGTTAATGTGAGGTACATGATGGGGTTACTTACTGTTAATGTGAGGTACACGATGGGGTTACTTACTGTTAATGTGAGGTACACGATGGAGTTACTTTCTGTTAATGTGAGGTACACAATGGGGTTACTTACTGTTAATGTGAGGTACACGATGAGGTTACTTACTGTTAATGTGAGGTACATGACGAAGTTACTTACTGTTAATGTGAGGTACACGATGAGATTTCTTACTGTTAATGTGAGGTACACGATGGGGTTACTTACTGTTAATGTGTGGTGCACGATGGGGTTACTTACTGTTAATGTGAGGTACACGATGAGGTTACTTACTGTTAATGTGAGGTACACGATGAGGTTACATACTGTTAATGTGAGGTACACGATGAGGTTACTTACTGTTAATGTGAGGTACACAATGGGGTTACTTACTGTTAATGTGAGGTACATGATGGGGTTACTTACTGTTAATGTGAGGTACACGATGGGGTTACTTACTGTTAATGTGAGGTACACGATGGGGTTACTTACTGTTAATGTGAGGTACATGACGAAGTTACTTACTGTTAATGTGAGGTACACGATGAGGTTACTTACTGTTAATTTGAGGTACACAATGGGGTTACTTACTGTTAATGTGAGGTACAGAATGGAGTTACTTACTGGTAATGTGAGGTACACGATGAGGTTACTTACTGTTAATTTGAGGTGCACGATGGGGTTACTTACTGTTAATGTGAGATACACGATGGGGTTACTTACTATTAATTTGAGGTACACGATGGGGTTACTTACTGTTAATGTGAGATACACAAATGAGGTTACTTACTGTTAATGTGAGGTACACGATGAGGTTACTTACTGTTAATGTGAGGTACACGATGGGGTTACTTACTGTTAATGTGAGGTACACGATGAGGTTACTTACTGTTAATGTGAGGTACACGATGGGGTTACTTACTGTTAATGTGAGGTACACAATGGGGTTACTTACTGTTAATTTGAGGTACACAATGGGGTTACTTACTGTTAATGTGAGATACACAAATGAGGTTACTTACTGTTAATGTGAGGTACACGATGAGGTTACTTACTGTTAATGTGAGGTACATGAGGTTACTCACTGTTAATGTGAGGTACACAATGAGGTTACTTACTGTTAATGTGAGGTACACGATGAGGTTACTTACTGTTAATGTGAGGTACACCATGAGATTACGTACTGTTAATGTGAGGTACACGATGAGGTTACTTACTGTTAATGTGAGGTACACGATGAGGTTACTTACTGTTAATGTGAGGTACACAATGAGGTTACTTACTGTTAATGTGAGGTACACGATGAGGTTACTTACTGTTAATGTGAGGTATACGATGAGGTTACTTACTGTTAATGTGAGGTACACGATGAGGTTACTTACTGTTAATGTTAGGTACACGATGAGTTTACTTACTGTTAATGTGAGGTACACAATGAGGTTACTTACTGTTAATGTGAGGTACACGATGGGGTTACTTACTGTTAATGTGAGGTACACGATGGGGTTACTTACTGTTAATGTGAGGTACACGATGGGGTAACTTACTGTTAATGTGAGGTACACGATGAGGTTACTTACTGTTAATGTGAGGTACACAATGGGGTTACTTACTGTTAATGTGAGGTACACGATGGAGTTACTTACTGTTAATGTGAGGTACACAATGAGATTTCTTACTGTTAATGTGAGGTACACGATGGGGTTACTTACTGTTAATGTGTGGTACACGATGGGGTTACTTACTGTTAATGTGAAGTACACGATGAGGTTACTTACTGTTAATGTGAGGTACACGATGAGGTTACATACTGTTAATGTGAGGTACACGATGAGGTTACTTACTGTTAATGTGAGGTACACAATGGGGTTACTTACTGTTAATGTGAGGTACATGATGGGGTTACTTACTGTTAATGTGAGGTACATGATGAGGTTACTTACTGTTAATGTGAGGTACACGATGGGGTTACTTACTGTTAATGTGAGGTACACGATGGGGTTACTTACTGTTAATGTGAGGTACATGACGAAGTTACTTACTGTTAATGTGAGGTACACGATGAGGTTACTTACTGTTAATTTGAGGTACACGATGGGGTTACTTACTGTTAATGTGAGGTACACAATGAAGTTACTTACTGGTAATGTGAGGTCCACGATGAGGTTACTTACTGTTAATTTGAGGTACACGATGGGGTTACTTACTGTTAATGTGAGGTACACGATGGGGTTACTTACTGTTAATTTGAGGTACACGATGGGGTTACTTACTGTTAATGTGAGATACACAAATGAGGTTACTTACTGTTTATGTGAGGTACACGATGAGGTTACTTACTGTTAAGGTGAGGTACACGATGGGGTTACTTACTGTTAATGTGAGGTACACGATGAGGTTACTTACTGTTAATGTGAGGTACACGATGGGGTTACTTACTGTTAATGTGAGGTACACAATGGGGTGACTTACTGTTAATTTGAGGTACACGATGGGGTTACTTACTGTTAATGTGAGATACACAAATGAGGTTACTTACTGTTAATGTGAGGTACACGATGAGGTTACTTACTGTTAATGTGAGGTACACGAGGTTACTCACTGTTAATGTGAGGTACACAATGAGGTTACTTACTGTTAATGTGATGTACACGATGAGGTTACTTACTGGTAATGTGAGGTACACCATGAGATTACGTACTGTTAATGTGAGGTACACGATGAGGTTACTTACTGTTAATGTGAGGTACACGATGAGGTTACTTACTGTTAATGTGAGGTACACAATGAGGTTACTTACTGTTAATGTGAGGTACACGATGAGGTTACTTACTGTTAATGTGAGGTATACGATGAGGTTACTTACTGTTAATGTGAGGTACACGATGAGGTTACTTACTGTTAATGTTAGGTACACGATGAGTTTACTTACTGTTAATGTGAGGTAAACAATGAGGTTACTTACTGTTAATGTTAGGTACACGATGGGGTAACTTACTGTTAATGTGAGGTACACGATGGGATTACTTACTGTTAATGTGAGGTACACAATGAGGTTACTTACTGTTAATGTGAGGTACACAATGGGGTTACTTACTGTTAATTTGAGGTACACGATGGGGTTACTTACTGTTAATGTGAGATACACAAATGAGGTTACTTACTGTTAATTTGAGGTACACGATGAGGTTACTTACTGTTAATGTGAGGTACACGAGGTTACTCACTGTTAATGTGAGGTACACAATGAGGTTACTTACTGTTAATGTGATGTACACGATGAGGTTACTTACTGGTAATGTGAGGTACACCATGAGGTTACTTACTGTTAATGTGAGGTATACGATGAGGTTACTTACTGTTAATGTGAGGTACACTATGAGGTTACTTACTGTTAATGTTAGGTACACGATGAGTTTACTTACTGTTAATGTGAGGTACACAATGAGGTTACTTACTGTTAATGTTAGGTACACGATGGGGTAACTTACTGGTTATGTGAGGTACACGATGGGATTACTTACTGTTAATGTGAGGTACACAATGAGGTTACTTACTGTTAATGTGAGGTACACAATGGGGTTACTTACTGTTAATTTGAGGTACACGATGGGGTTACTTACTGTTAATGTGAGATACACAAATGAGGTTACTTACTGTTAATTTGAGGTACACGATGAGGTTACTTACTGTTAATGTGAGGTACACGAGGTTACTCACTGTTAATGTGAGGTACACAATGAGGTTACTTACTGTTAATGTGATGTACACGATGAGGTTACTTACTGGTAATGTGAGGTACACCATGAGATTACGTACTGTTAATGTGAGGTACACGATGAGGTTACTTACTGTTAATGTGAGGTACACGATGAGGTTACTTACTGTTAATGTGAGGTACACAATGAGGTTACTTACTGTTAATGTGAGGTACACGATGAGGTTACTTACTGTTAATGTGAGGTATACGATGAGGTTACTTACTGTTAATGTGAGGTACACGATGAGGTTACTTACTGTTAATGTTAGGTACACGATGAGTTTACTTACTGTTAATGTGAGGTACACAATGAGGTTACTTACTGTTAATGTGAGGTACACGATGGGGTAACTTACTGTTAATGTGAGGTACACGATGGGATTACTTACTGTTAATGTGAGGTACACAATGAGGTTACTTACTGTTAAAGGGAGTCTGTCACCACATTTGAGCCTATTAGACAGATCAAATAGCGTATATATGTGCCACCCAGAAGTTTAAAACGGTACCTTTGTTGCATATACCGGAGTCTTGTTTCAGCCAAAAATGAACTTTGTAGGTTCTGTAAATGCGCCCTCTCAAGTGCCCAGGGCGGCGTCTCAATCTTCCGAGCCCAAGACCGGACCTCCCCAACGGCTCATAACCCTGCCCTCCGTGTGCCTCTGCCCGCCCGTTTACGCTCCTCCTCCCTCCTTTTCCACTGCGCCGCAGGAGAGAGGAGGAGCGTAAACGGGCGGGCAGAGGCACACGGAGGGCGGGGTTATGAGCCGTTGGGGAGGTCCGGTCTTGGGCTCGGTAGATTGAGACGCCGCCCTGGGCACTTGAGAGGGCGCATTTACAGAACCTACAAAGTTTATTTTTGGCTGAAACAAGACTCCGGTATATGCAACAAAGGTACCGTTTTAAACTTCTGGGTGGCACATATAACGCTATTGGATCTGTCTAATAGGCTCAAATGTGGTGACAGACTCCCTTTAATGTGAGGTACACAATGGGGCTACTTACTGTTAATGTGAGGTACACGATGAGGTTACTTACTGTTAATGTGAGGTACATGATGAGGTTACTTACTGTTAATGTGAGGTACACGATGAGGTTACTTACTGGTAATGTGAGGTACACGATGAGGTTACTTATTGTTAATGTGAGGTACACAATGGGGTTACTTACTGTTAATGTGAGGTACACGATGAGGTTACTTACTGTTAATGTGAGGTACACGATGGGGTTACTTACTGTTAATGTGAGGTACATGATGAGGTTACTTACTGTTAATGTGAGGTACATGATGAGGTTACTTACTGTTAATGTGAGGTACACAAAAGGGTTACTTACTGTTAATGTGAGGTACACAATGAGGTTACTTATTGTTAATGTGAGGTACATGATGAGGTTACTTACTGTTAATGTGAGGTACATGATGAGGTTACTTACTGTTAATGTGAGGTACACAATGGGGTTACTTACTGTTAATGTGAGGTACACGATGAGGTTACTTACTGTTAATGTGAGGTACACGATGGGGTTACTTACTGTTAATGTGAGGTACACGATGGGGTTACTTACTGTTAATGTGAGGTACACGATTAGGTAACTTACTGTTAATGTGAGGTACACGATGGGGTTACTTACTGTTAATGTGAGGTACACAATGGGGTTACTTATTGTTAATGTGAGGTACACAATGAGGTTACTTACTGTTAATGTGAGGTACACGATGGGGTTACTTACTGTTAATGTGCGGTACACGATAGGGGTTACTTACTGTTAATTTGAGGTACACGATGGGGTTACTTACTGTTAATGTGAGGTACACGATGGGGTTACTTACTGTTAATGTGAGGTACACGATGGGGTTACTTACTGTTAATGTGAGGTACACGATGGGGTTACTTACTGTTAATGTGAGGTACACAATGAGGTTACTTACTGTTAATGTGAGGTACACGATGAGGTTACTTACTGTTAATGTGAGGTACACGAGGTTACTTACTGTTAATGTGAGGTACACGATGAGGTTACTTACTGTTAATGTGAGGTATACGAGGTTACTCACTGTTAATGTGAGGTACACAATGAGGTTACTTACTGTTAATGTGAGGTACACGAGGTTACTCACTGTTAATGTGAGGTACACAATGGGGTTACTTACTGTTAATGTGAGGTACACAATGAGGTTACTTACTGTTAATGTGAGGCACACGATGGGGTTACTTACTGTTAATGTGAGGTACACAATGAGGTTACTTACTGTTAATGTGAAGTACACGATGAGGTTACTTACTGTTAATGTGAGGTACACGATGAGGTTACTTACTGTTAATGTGAGGTATACGAGGTTACTCACTGTTAATGTGAGGTACACAATGAGGTTACTTACTGTTAATGTGAGGTACACAAGGTTACTCACTGTTAATGTGAGGTACACGATGAGGTTACTTACTGTTAATGTGAGGTACACGATGAGATTACTTACTGTTAATGTGAGGTACACGATGGGGTTACTTACTGTTAATGTGAGGTACACAATGAGGTTACTTACTGTTAATGTGAGGTACACGATGGGGTTACTTACTGTTAGGGCTCATTCAGACGGCCGTATGCTGTCCGCAAAAATACTGAATGCTATCCGTTTTTTTGCGGATCCGCAAAAAAACGGATCTGCAAAAAAACGGATAGCATTCAGTATTTTTGCGGACCCATAGACTTCAATGGGGCCATGTCCTGATTTTCACGGACAAGTATAGGACATGTTTCATTTTTTTTGCGGATCCGCAAAAAAACGGATAGCATTCAGTATTTTTGCGGACAGCATACGGCCGTCTGAATGAGCCCTTAATGTGAGGAACACGATGAGGTTACTTACTGTTAATGTGAGGTACACAATGAGGTTACTTACTGTTAATGTGAGGTACACGATGGGGTTACTTTTTGTTAGGGTCCTTTCACACGTCTGTTATAATACTCCGTTTCCATTCCGATTTAAATCAGAATGTTTTTTCGGATCCATTAATTTCAATTGCCTCTGCAAAAATGCGGACACCAATCATAGTGCTGTCCAAATCACGGAATCTGTTCCGTTTTCCTATTTTCGAGTATGCGGATCCTGAAAAAAAATTAAGCTTATCCTACTTTCTGTCAGTTTTTCGGGTCCGTTGTCCATTCAAGTCAATAGATCCGCATAAATGCAGATGACATGCACAAAACCATCCGAATGTCAACCGATTTTGCGGATCCGTTGATGGATGGAATGTGAGGTAGACGATGAGATTACTTACTGTTAATGTGAGGTACACGATGGGGTTACTTACTGTTAATGTGAGGTACACAATGAGGTTACTTACTGTTAATGTGAGGTACACAATGGGGTTACTTACTGTTAATGTGAGGTACACAATTGGGTTACTTATTGTTAATGTAAGGTACACGATAGGGTTACTTACTGTTGATGTGAGGTACATGATTAGGTCACTTACTGTTAATGTGAGGTACACGATGAGATTTCTTACTGTTAATGTGAGGTATACGAAGGGGTTACTTACTGTTAATGTGAGGTACACGATGGGGTTACTTACTGTTAATGTGAGGTACACGATTAGGTCACTTACTGTTAATGTGAGGTACACAATGGGGTTACTTATTGTTAATGTGAGGTACACAATGAGGTTACTTACTGTTAATGTGAGGTACACAATGGGGTTACTTACTGTTAATGTGAGGTACACGATGGGGTTACTTACTGTTAATGTGAGGTACACGATTAGGTCACTTACTGTTAATGTGAGGTACACAATGAGGTTACTTACTGTTAATGTGAGGTACACAATGAGGTTACTTACTGTTAATGTGAGGTACACGATGGGGTTACTTACTGTTAATGTAAGGTACACGATGAGATTACTTACTGTTAATGTGAGGTACACGATGTGGTTACTTACTGTTAATGTGAGGTACACAATGGGGTTACTTACTGTTAATGTGAGGTACACGATGGGGTTACTTACTGTTAATGTGAGGTACAGGATGAGGTTACTTACTGTTAATGTGAGGTACAGGACGAGGTTACTTACTGGTAATGTGAGGTACACGATGGGGTTACTTACTGTTAATGTGAGGTACATGATGGGGTTACTTACTGTTAATGTGAGGTACACGATGGGGTTACTTACTGTTAATGTGAGGTACAGGATGAGGTTACTTACTGTTAATGTGAGGTACAGGACGAGGTTACTTACTGGTAATGTGAGGTACACAATGAGGTTACTTACTGTTAATCTGAGGTACACGATGGGGTTACTTACTGTTAATGTGAGGTACACGATGGGGTTACTTACTGTTAATGTGAGGTATCCGCTGTGTGGAACCACAGTCCCAGCTAACAGTTAGACACAGTGCTCTAGACTTCAGGATGAGTTGTATCAGGCAATTCATGATCGGGTTGCAGTGAGTAGACTCCGCTGATTCTATGCATGGATAGCATCAAATTTTAAATGTAAATTGATGGGCTTTAGGGAGGAATCACAAGTGACTGTAATGAGATATCATGAACTGACCGCTTCCTCACCAGTAACTGTAATGAGATATCATGAACTGATTGCTTCCTCACCAGTAACTGTAATGAGATATCATGAACTGATTGCTTCCTCACCAGTAACTGTAATGAGATATGAACTGATCGCTTCCTCACCAGTAACTGTAATGAGATATCATGAACTGATCGCTTTCTCACCAGTAACTGTAATGAGATATCATGAAATGATTGCTTCCTCACCAGTAACTGTAATGAGATATGAACAGATCGCTTCCTCACCAGTAACTGTAATGAGATATAATGAACTGACCGCTTCCTCACCAGTAACTGTAATGAGATATCATGAACTGATCGCGTCCTCCTCAGTAAATGTAATGAGATATCATGAACTGATCGCTTCCTCCTCAGTAACTGTAATGAGATATCATGAACTGATCGCTTCCTCACCAGTAACTGTAATGAGATATCATGAACTGACCGCTTCCTCCTCAGTAAATGTAATGAGATATCATGAACTGACCGCTTCCTCACCAGTAACTATAATGAGATATCATGAACTGATCGCTTCCTCCTCAGTAAATGTAATGAGATATCATGAACTGATCGCTTCCTCCTCAGTAAATGTAATGAGATATCATGAACTGACCGCTTCCTCACCAGTAACTGTAATGATATATCATGAACTGACCGCTTCCTCCTCACTAACTATAATGAGATATCATGAACTGACCGCTTCCTTACCAGTAACTGTAATGAGATATCATGAACTGATCGCTTCCTCCTCAGTAACTATAATGATATATCATGAACTGACCGCTTCCTCACCAGTAACTGTAATGATATATCATGAACTGATCGCTTCCTCCTCAGTAACTATAATGAGATATCATGAACTGATCGCTTCAACACCAGTAACTGTAATGAGATATCATGAACTGATCGCTTCCTCCCCAGTAAATGTAATGATATATCATGAACTGACCACGTCCTCCCCAGTAACTGTAATGAGATATTATGAACTGACCACGTCCTCCCCAGTAAATGTAATGAGATATCATGAACTGACCACGTCCTCCCCAATAAATGTAATGATATATCATGAACTGACCGCTTCCTCCCCAGTAACTGTAATGAGATATTATGAACTGACCACGTCCTCCTCCTCAGTAAATGTAATGAGATATTATGAACTGACCACGTCCTCCCCAGTAACTGTAATGAGATATTATGAACTGACCACGTCCTCCTCAGTAAATGTAATGAGATATCATGAACTGACCACTTCCTCCCCAGTAAATGTAATGATATATCATGAACTGACTGCTTCCTCCTCAGTAACTGTAATGATATATCATGAACTGACCACGTCCTCCCCAGTAAATGTAATGAGATATTATGAACTGACCACGTCCTCCCCAGTAAATGTAATGAGATATCATGAACTGACCACGTCCTCCCCAGTAACTGTAATGAGATATTATGAACTGACCACGTCCTCCCCAGTAAATGTAATGAGATATCATGAACTGACCACGTCCTCCCCAATAAATGTAATGATATATCATGAACTGACCGCTTCCTCCCCAGTAACTGTAATGAGATATTATGAACTGACCACGTCCTCCTCCTCAGTAAATGTAATGAGATATTATGAACTGACCACGTCCTCCCCAGTAACTGTAATGAGATATTATGAACTGACCACGTCCTCCTCAGTAAATGTAATGAGATATCATGAACTGACCACTTCCTCCCCAGTAAATGTAATGATATATCATGAACTGACTGCTTCCTCCTCAGTAACTGTAATGATATATCATGAACTGACCACGTCCTCCCCAGTAAATGTAATGAGATATCATGAACTGACCACGTCCTCCCCAGTAAATGTAATGATATATCATGAACTGACCACGTCCTCCCCAGTAAATGTAATGATATATCATGAACTGACCACGTCCTCCCCAGTAAATGTAATGATATATCATGAACTGACCACGTCCTCCCCAGTAAATGTAATGATATATCATGAACGGACCACGTCCTCCCCAGTAAATGTAATGATATATCATGAACGGACCACGTCCTCCCCAGTAAATGTAATGATATATCATGAACTGACCGCTTCCTTACCAGTAACTGTAATGAGATATCATGAACTGACCGCTAACTCCTCAGTAACTATAATGAGATATCATGAACTGACCGCTTCCTTACCAGTAACTGTAATGAGATATCATAAACTGATCGCTTCCTCCTCAGTAACTATAATGATATATCATGAACTGACCGCTTCCTCACCAGTAACTGTAATGAGATATCATGAACTGATCGCTTCCTCCTCAGTAACTATAATGAGATATCATGAACTGATCGCTTCCTCACCAGTAACTGTAATGAGATATCATGAACTGATCGCTTCCTCCCCAGTAAATGTAATGATATATCATGAACTGACCGCGTCCTCCCCAGTAACTGTAATGATATATCATGAACTGACCACGTCCTCCCCAGTAACTGTAATGAGATATTCTGAACTGACCACGTCCTCCCCAGTAAATGTAATGAGATATCATAAACTGACCACGTCCTCCCCAATAAATGTAATGAGATATCATGAACTGACCACGTCCTCCCCAGTAAATGTAATGATATATCATGAACGGACCACGTCCTCCCCAGTAAATGTAATGATATATCATGAACGGACCACGTCCTCCAGAGTAAATGTAATGATATATCATGAACTGACCGCTTCCTTACCAGTAACTGTAATGAGATATCATGAACTGACCGCTAACTCCTCAGTAACTATAATGAGATATCATGAACTGACCGCTTCCTTACCAGTAACTGTAATGAGATATCATGAACTGATCGCTTCCTCCTCAGTAACTATAATGATATATCATGAACTGACCGCTTCCTCACCAGTAACTGTAATGAGATATCATGAACTGATCGCTTCCTCCTCAGTAACTATAATGAGATATCATGAACTGATCGCTTCCTCACCAGTAACTGTAATGAGATATCATGAACTGATCGCTTCCTCACCAGTAACTGTAATGAGATATCATGAACTGATCGCTTCCTCCCCAGTAAATGTAATGATATATCATGAACTGACCGCGTCCTCCCCAGTAACTGTAATGATATATCATGAACTGACCACGTCCTCCCCAGTAACTGTAATGAGATATTCTGAACTGACCACGTCCTCCCCAGTAAATGTAATGATATATCATGAACTGACCACGTCCTCCCCAGTAAATGTAATGATATATCATGAACGGACCACGTCCTCCCCAGTAAATGTAATGATATATCATGAACGGACCACGTCCTCCCCAGTAAATGTAATGATATATCATGAACGGACCACGTCCTCCCCAGTAAATGTAATGATATATCATGAACTGACCGCTTCCTCACCAGTAACTGTAATGAGATATGAACAGATCGCTTCCTCACCAGTAACTGTAATGAGATATCATGAACTGATTGCTTCCTCACCAGTAACTGTAATGAGATATGAACTTATCGCTTCCTTACCAGTAACTGTAATGAGATATCATGAACTGACCGCTAACTCCTCAGTAACTATAATGAGATATCATGAACTGACCGCTTCCTTACCAGTAACTGTAATGAGATATCATGAACTGATCGCTTCCTCCTCAGTAACTATAATGATATATCATGAACTGACCGCTTCCTCACCAGTAACTGTAATGAGATATCATGAACTGATCGCTTCCTCCTCAGTAACTATAATGAGATATCATGAACTGATCGCTTCCTCACCAGTAACTGTAATGAGATATCATGAACTGACCGCGTCCTCCCCAGTAACTGTAATGAGATATTATGAACTGACCACATCCTCCTCAGTAAATGTAATGATATATTATGAACTGACCACGTCATCCCCAGTAACTGTAATGAGATATTATGAACTGACCACGTCCTCCCCAATAAATGTAATGAGATATTATGAACTGACCACGTCCTCCTCAGTAAATGTAATGAGATATCATGAACTGACCACTTCCTCCCCAGTAAATGTAATGATATATCATGAACTGACCGCTTCCTCCTCAGTAACTGTAATGATATATCATGAAATGACCACGTCCTCCCCAGTAAATGTAATGAGATATTATGAACTGACCACGTCCTCCCCAGTAAATGTAATGAGATATCATGAACTGACCACGTCCTCCCCAGTAAATGTAATGATATATCATGAACTGACCACGTCCTCCTCAGTAAATGTAATGATATATCATGAACTGATCGCTTCCTCCCCAGTAACTGTAATGATATATTATGAACTGACCACGTCCTCCCCAGTAAATGTAATGATATATCATGAACTGACCACGTCCTCCCCAGTAAATGTAATGATATATCATGAACTGACCACGTCCTCCCCAGTAAATGTAATGATATATCATGAACTGACCACGTCCTCCCCAGTAAATGTAATGAGATATCATGAACTGACCACGTCCTCCCCAGTAAATGTAATGATATATCATGAACTGACCACTTCCTCCCCAGTAAATGTAATGATATATCATGAACTGACCGCTTCCTCACCAGTAACTGTAATGATATATCATGAACTGACCACGTCCTCCCCAGTAAATGTAATGAGATATTATGAACTGACCACGTCCTCCCCAGTAAATGTAATGAGATATCATGAACTGACCACGTCCTCCCCAGTAAATGTAATGATATATCATGAACTGACCACGTCCTCCCCAGTAAATGTAATGATATATCATGAACTGACCACGTCCTCCCCAGTAAATGTAATGAGATATCATGAACTGACCACTTCCTCCCCAGTAAATGTAATGATATATCATGAACTGACCGCTTCCTCACCAGTAACTGTAATGATATATCATGAACTGACCACGTCCTCCCCAGTAAATGTAATGAGATATTATGAACTGACCACGTCCTCCCCAGTAAATGTAATGAGATATCATGAACTGACCACGTCCTCCCCAGTAAATGTAATGAGATATCATGAACTGACCACGTCCTCCTCAGTAAATGTAATGATATATCATGAACTGATCGCTTCCTCCCCATTAACTGTAATGATATATTATGAACTGACCACGTCCTCCCCAGTAAATGTAATGATATATCATGAACTGACCACGTCCTCCCCAGTAAATGTAATGATATATCATGAACTGACCACTTCCTCCCCAGTAAATGTAATGATATAACATGAACTGACCACTTCCTCCCCAGTAAATGTAATGAGATATCATGAACTGACCACGTCCTCCCCAGTAAATGTAATGATATATCATGAACTGACCACGTCCTCCCCAGTAACTGTTATGATATATCATGAACTGAACACGTCCTCCCCAGTAACTGTAATGATATATCATGAACTGACCACGTCCTCCCCAGTAACTGTAATGAGATATCATGAACTGACCACGTCCTCCCCAGTAAATGTAATGATATATCATGAACTGACCACGTCCTCCCCAGTAAATGTAATGAGATATCATGAACTGAACACGTCCTCCCCAGTAACTGTAATGATATATCATGAACTGACCACGTCCTCCCCAGTAACTGTAATGAGATATTATGAACTGACCACTTCCTCCTCAGTAACTGTAATGATATATCATGAACTGACCACGTCCTCCCCTGTAAATGTAATGAGATATCATGAACTGAACGCTTCCTCCTCAGTAACTGTAATGATATATCATGAAATGACCACGTCCTCCCCAGTAACTGTAATGAGATATTCTGAACTGACCACGTCCTCCTCAGTAACTGTAATGATATATTATGAACTGAACGCTTCCTCCTCAGTAACTGTAATGATATATCATGAACTTACCACGTCCTCCCCAGTAACTGTAATGAGATATTATGAACTGACCACGTCCTCCCCAGTAAATGTAATGATATATCATGAACTGACCACGTCCTCCCCAGTAAATGTAATGATATATCATGAACTGACCACGTCCTCCCCAGTAAATGTAATGATATATCATGAACTGACCACGTCCTCCCCAGTAACTGTAATGAGATATTATGAACTGACCACGTCCTCCCTAGTAACTGTAATGAGATATTATGAACTGACCACGTCCTCCCCAGTAACTGTAATGAGATATCATGAACTGACCACGTCCTCCCCAGTAACTGTAATGAGTTATCATGAACTGACCACGTCCTCCCCAGTAAATGTAATGATATATCATGAACTGACCACGTCCTCCCCAGTAACTGTAATGAGATATTATGAACTGACCACGTCCTCCCTAGTAACTGTAATGAGATATTATGAACTGACCACGTCCTCCCCAGTAACTGTAATGAGATATCATGAACTGACCACGTCCTCCCCAGTAACTGTAATGAGATATCATGAACTGACCACGTCCTCCCCAGTAAATGTAATGATATATCATGAACTGACCACGTCCTCCCCAGTAAATGTAATGAGATATCATGAACTGACCACGTCCTCCAGAGTAAATGTAATGATATATCATGAACTGACCACTTCCTCCCCAGTAAATGTAATGAGATATCATGAACTGACCACGTCCTCCCCAGTAAATGTAATGATATATCATGAACTGACCACGTCCTCCTCAGTAACTGTAATGATATATCATGAACTGACCACGTCCTCCCCAGTAAATGTAATGAGATATTATGAACTGACCACGTCCTCCCCAGTAAATGTAATGATATATCATGAACTGACCACTTCCTCCCCAGTAAATGTAATGAGATATCATGAACTGAACACGTCCTCCCCAGTAACTGTAATGAGATATTATGAACTGACCACTTCCTCCTCAGTAACTGTAATGATATATCATGAACTGACCGCTTCCCCCTGTTATTTTATATCCAGTTGTTTGTCTGAAGCTTCTTTCATGAATTTATGAAATATTCTAAATCCTTCGCCCTTCTTCCAGGTTTCCTCTCTCCAGATGGAGTGACATTACGAAGAAGCATGCACAACTTGGTCCACATCTATCTGGGGGGCACCATGTCTCAGATTCCAATCTCCAGCAATGACCCCATATTTCTGTTTCATCATAGTTTTGTTGACAAGTGAGTAAATAGATGAAAAATGAAGAAATGTGATCAATAGATGGTTAGCGGGGCCCCTGTGCAGGATGTGTGTATGGGTCCTCCCTTCATGCCCCTCCTGAATATACATATGCACACACTATATAAAATACTCACATACAGCAACACAGGGTGTGCATGGAGAGGAAGCGAGTAGTAGTGGTGAGGATGTAGGTGGCACATGATTAGTATCAAAGAAGAACCTGTTTTCATCACTGCTGTTTGCCACTTATGGCAGCATCCAAGATCACAATAGGCTTGGGAATGTCTGCTGCTATCATATATAGTGCTAGGAAATTGGTCTCTGGAATAGGTGCCTTATTCTCTAGGCCTTTGTGGCCCATGGCAAAGTGTCATGCCTTCTTCTCAGCCAGCTAAGCTCATCAAGGCCCTAAGGGTAAGACTGCGTGTACACAAGACTATACATCATCATCATATAGTGCAGAGACAAACAAGACCAGCACCAGGCATCATAGTGGGGGCGCCATTCCCATCTGGTATTGATGGAGGTGTCATGGTGGGGGCGCCATCAGCTACCAGCACTGTCTGGTATTGGGAGACACACAGGACCAGCACCAGGTGTCATGGTGGTGTGCCATTATCTACCATGGCTGTTCCCATCTTGTATAGGTAGAGAGAAAAATGATCAGCTTTCAATATGTACCTCACAATTCCAAGGGTGCTGCTCCACCTCAGTGCCTTCTCTGTGCTCCCCCGATGAGCACTGCGAGCCTCCACAGTGCTCCGACCGTGCTTCCCTGCCACATCACAGTTGCACAACCCCATTACCTCGCCAGAGCCTGAGACAAGCCCACACGTGGCCACAACTGAACCCAGATGTGCAGTTCAGTCCAGGGGGCCACCCCCTTCTGTCTTCTCTAACTGCAGCAGCTGTTAGCCCTGCTAACCCCTTGGACTACGCTTTAAAGGGTTTCTGTCACCTGAAAAATGGATATTAAGCTGGCTGACATTAGCAATGTGCTAATGTCAGCTGAACATAACTATATTAGTGCCATCTTACTGCCTGAAGCCTTTATTGAGAAGGGGGGTGTTGCACTTGCTCCTAGGAGCAGGGGGGGTGTTGCACTTGCTCCTGGAGGCTCAGTTTTCCCACCTCTTTTCACATCCTTTTTCTCTTGATTGACAGGGCCAGGGCAGGGCAGCGCTGCTCTCCTCCCGCCGGCCGTGTCTACTAAGAAAATGTTGCGCCTGCGCAGTCCCGTTCAGTAATTAGCAGCAGTGAGGGAAGAACGTTCTCCGGAAGCCAGCTTCCTCACTGCTCCTGGAGGCTAATTAGCATATTATAAAAGTTTGTTTTTCCTAATAAAGGCTTCAGTCAGTGAGATGGCACTAATATAGTTATGTTCAGCTGACATTAGCACATCGCTAATGTCAGCAGTGGCGTCTCTAGCTTTCAAATTATGGGGGGGGCAGCTATAACAACGATACATTTACACAAGTATGCTTAGAAATGCTGCAATACTTTACCCAATACCTAAAACCGCAACAGGGAAGAAAAGTCCAGCTGTCTGTGGATGACACTTTTATAGAGAGGGGGATCTGTGGATGACACTGCTATGGGGGGGATCTGTGGATGCCACATACCGTATATAGCATCTTATGCTATATGTGTCATCCACAGATCCACCCCATGACAGTGTCATCCCCATTTCCCCCTCCATAACAGTGTCATCCACAGATCTCCCTCCCCGCCTCTCACAGGAGTGTACAGTCGTGGTCAAAAGTTTTGAGAATTACATAAATATTGGAAATTGGAAAAGTTGCTGCTTAAGTTTTTATAATAGCAATTTGCATATACTCCAGAATGTTATGAAGAGTGATCAGATGAATTGCATAGTCCTTCTTTGCCATGAAAATTAACTTAATTCCCCTAAAAAAACTTTCCACTGTATTTCATTGCTGCAATTAAAGGACCTGCTGAGATCATTTCAGTAATCGTCTTGTTAACTCAGGTGAGAATGTTGACGAGCACAAGGCTGGAGATCATTATGTCAGGCTGATTGGGTTAAAATGGCAGACTTGACATGTTAAAAGGAGGGTGATGCTTGAAATCATTGTTCTTCCATTGTTAACCATGGTGACCTGCAAAGAAACGCATGCAGCCATCATTGCGTTGCATGAAAATGGCTTCACGGGCAAGGATATTGTGGCTACTAAGATTGCACCTCAATCAACAATTTATAGGATCATCAAGAACTTCAAGGAAAGAGGTTAAATTCTTGTTAAGAAGGCTTCAGGGCGTCCAAGAAAGTCCAGCAAGCGCCAGGATCGTCTCCTAAAGAGGATTCAGCTGCGGGATCGGAGTGCCACCAGTGCAGAGCTTGCTCAGGAATGGCAGAAGGCAGGTGTGAGCGCATCTGCACGCACAGTGAGGCGAAGACTTTTGGAAGATGGCCTGGTGTCAAGAAGGGCAGCAAAGAAGCCACTTCTCTCCAAAAAAAACATCAGGGACAGATTGATCTTCTGCAGAAAGTCTGGTGAATGGACTGCTGAGGACTGGGGCAAAGTCATATTCTCCAATGAAGCCTCTTTCCGATTGTTTGGGGCATCTGGAAAAAGGCTTGTCAGGAGAAGAAAAGGTGAGCGCTACCATCAGTCCTGTGTCATGCCAACAGTAAAGCATCCTGAGACCATTCATGTGTGGGGTTGCTTCTCATCCAAGGGAGTGGGCTCACTCACAATTTTGCCCAAAAACACAGCCATGAATAAAGAATGGTACCAAAACACCCTCCAACAGCAACTTCTTCCAACAATCCAACAACAGTTTGGTGAAGAACAATGCATTTTCCAGCACGATGGAGCACCGTGCCATAAGGCAAAAGTGATAACTAAGTGGCTCGGGGACCAAAACGTTGACATTTGGGTCCATGGCCTGGAAACTTCCCAGATCTTAATCCCATTGAGAACTTGTGGTCAATCCTCAAGAGGCGGGTGGACAAACAAAAACCCACTAATTCTGACAAACTCCAAGAAGTGATCATGAAAGAATGGGTTGCTATCAGCCAGGAATTGGCCCAGAAGTTGATTGAGAGCATGCCCAGTCGGATTGCAGAGGTCCTGAAAAAGAAGGGCCAACACTGCAAATACTGACTCTTTGCATAAATGTCATGTAATTGTCGATAAAAGACTTTGAAACGTATGAAGTGCGTGTAATTATATTTCACTACATCACAGAAACAACTGAAACAAAGATCTAAAAGCAGTTTAGCAGCAAACTTTGTGAAAACGAATATTTGTGTCATTCTCAAAACTTTTGGCCACGACTGTACATATATATAATAAACATATTTCACATGAACACTTACAGTTACTTGACTTGGCCCTTGGGAATCTCGGACACCACTTCACCATTTTGGCCGGGGGCTCGGCGGAGCTGATGTTGTGCTTTATCCTAATGAGAAAGATTTCATAATAAGGATTTGGAGAAGGGGCAGAGGGATAGCAGAGCAGAGAGAGGCTGGTGCTGCTACTAGGGGGTCATACCATGGGGGAGTAATAAAGCCCACCATAATGCCCCCCAGTAGAAATAATTCTCCTTATAATGTGCAAAACATACCCCCTTATGCCCCCAGTTGATGCCCTCAGTGTCCCCCATAATTTGCAAGTATAAAATACCCCTTCTTAGTGCCTCCCATAGATGATGCCATAGTACTCCTGTCTCCCCTTCTCCATAGTACCCACCATAATGTGTCCCAGTATAAAATGCTACTGTACAGAGCCCCCCATATAAAACACCCCTTCTTTGGGGCCTCAGTAGATGCCCCTATAGTGCCCACCAATAATGTGCCAGTAATAAGTGCCCTCAATACCGTGCCACTGCCAGTAACAAGAGCCCCCCAATGTGCCAGTAATAAGCCCCCATCACGTGCCAGTAATAAGCCCCCCATCACGTGCCAGTAATAAGCCCCCCATCATGTGCCAGTAATAAGCCCCCCATCACGTGCCAGTAATAAGCCCCCCAATGTGCCAGTAATAAGCCCCCCATCACGTGCCAGTAATAAGCCCCCCATTACGTGCTAGTAATAAGCCCCCCCATTACGTGCCAGTATTAAGCCCCCCATCATGTGCCAGTATTAAGCCCCCCCATGTTCCAGTATTAAGCCCTCCCATCATGTGCCAGTATTAAGCCACCCATCGTGCCAGTATTAAGCCCCCCCATCACGTGCCAGTAATAGGCCCCCCATTACGTGCTAGTAATAAGCCCCCCATTACGTGCCAGTAATAAGCCCCCCATTACGTGCCAGTATTAAGCCCCCCCATCATGTGCCAGTATTAAGCCCCCCCATGTTCCAGTATTAACCCCCCCATCATGTGCCATTATTAAGCCCCCCATCGTGCCAGTATTAAGCCCCCCCATCATGTGCCAGTATTAAGCCCCCCCGTCATGTGCCAGTATTAAGCCCCCCCCATCATGTGCCAGTCTTAAGTCCCCCCATCATGTGCCAGTCTTAAGTCCCCCCATCATGTGCCAGTATTAAGTCCCCCCATCATCATGTGCCAGTATTAAGTCCCCCCCCATCATGTGCCAGTATTAAGTCCCCCCATCATCATGTGCCAGTATTAAGTCCCCCAATCATCATGTGCCAGTATTAAGTCCCCCCCCATTGTAATAAGCCCCCCGCCATTGGGCCAGTAACACTATTGTAAAAAAAAAAAAAAAAAATGCCCCATATATCGTGCCCCAGTAGATGCCCTCAGTGTCCCCCATAATTTGCAAGTATAAAATACCCCTTCTTAGTGCCTCCCGTAGATGATGCCATAGTACTCCTGTCTTAATACTGGAACATGGGGGGGCTTAATACTGGCACATGATGGGGGGCTTAATACTGGAACATGGGGGGGCTTAATACTGGTACATGATGGGGGGGCTTAATACTGGCACGTAATGGGGGGCTTATTACTGGCACGTAATGGGGGGCTTATTACTAGCATGTAATGGGGGGCTTATTACTGGCACGTGATGGGGGGGCTTAATACTGGCACGATGGGTGGCTTAATACTGGCACATGATGGGAGGGCTTAATACTGGAACATGGGGGGGCTTAATACTGGCACATGATGGGGGGGCTTAATACTGGCATGTAATGGGGGGGCTTATTACTGGCACGTAATCGGGGGGCTTATTACTAGCACGTAATGGGGGGCTTATTACTGGCACGTGATGGGGGGCTTATTACTGGCACATTGGGGGGCTTATTAAGGAGTATTAAGCCCCCCCCATCATGTGCCAGTATTAAGCCCCCCCATGTTCCAGTATTAAGCCCCCCATCATGTGCCAGTATTAAGCCCCCCCATCGTGCCAGTATTAAGCCCCCCCATCATGTGCCAGTATTAAGCCCCCCCGTCATGTGCCAGTATTAAGCCCCCCCATCATGTGCCAGTCTTAAGTCCCCCCATCATGTGCCAGTATTAAGTCCCCCCATCATCATGTGCCAGTATTAAGTCCCCCCCATCATGTGCCAGTATTGAGTCCCCCCATCATCATGTGCCAGTATTAAGTCCCCCAATCATCATGTGCCAGTATTAAGTCCCCCCATCATCATGTGCCAGTTTTAAGTCCCCCCCATCATGTGCCAGTATTAAGTCCCTCCCCATTGTAATAAGCCCCCCCCATTGGGCCAGTAACACTATTGTAAAAAAAAACAAAAAAAAAACACTTATACTTACCTCAGTGTCAGCGATGCGATGCAGACTCTTCCTGTGTCCCGCGCTGTAAGGCTCAGGCGGCGCGATGTCGTCATCGCGCCGCCTGCGCCGACCTCTGATAGGCTGCCGGCCTAGTGCCTGCAACCTATCAGAGGAAGGGGAAGGGACACGCCTCTCCCTCCCTGCACCTCCGCTGGCACAGGCAGATTACAATGGAGATGAGCGCAATGGAAGCGCTCATCTCCCTGTGTCCGGCGGCGGCGGCTCACTTAGGGGGGGGGGCATTTTAGTTGGGGGGGGACATGGGGGGGCACAGCATGATGTAGGGGAGGCCGTGGCCCCCTCTGGCCCCCCCTGGCGACGCCACTGAATGTCAGCTAGCTTAATACCCATTTTTCAGGTGACAGAAACCCTTTAAGGCTGACGGCCCATCCCTTCTGGCCAAGAGTGTGCTCACCCAAGGTGTCTGACCTCTCAGAATTGTACCACAGGCCCCCACATAATCAACCACCTCCGGGGCCTCCTTCCAGGAGCAGGCTTTGGACCACCAGAGGCAGTGCCCCGGCTTAGTTGCTTGCCATTCATCCCCTCCTCTTGCCGCAAAAAGTACCCTTTCACCTCCTCACTCGCCTCGACCTTCCTTGACATCATCTCGGCACTGGTCCACCAGTTATTCATGGGGCAGCTCCCATCAACACGCGCCTAAGCCAACACCTTCTGTCTCTAAGAATTTAGCCAGCTTTTCGGCCATTCCTGCCCAGAGGTTATCCCTCCACTCCTCCCCAAGACCTCCATCTTCGGCAGATTTATTTGACAAGGACTCTAGACCACCACCATGGCAGATTTATGTGCCCTCATCTGTTCCTGCCCTCTAAAGCTGATCTCTCCAGTTTTGCAACCAACATCTTGCATGAATGCAAACACCCAGATACTCTCTGAGCTGGCTACCCTTGACACAAGAGTGGCACAAGATCATACAGCCATGTCTGTGGTTGTCAAAGTCTTGCAACACAAGAGCCAGGCTCATAACATCCATCTCTATGCCCTGCAACAACACTTGGATGATATAGAAATCTGCAGCTGCTGCAACAATATACAGATCAGTGGCCTCCCAGAGTCGGTTGCTTTAGCTGACTTACTATCAACAATTGTGGGAATATTCAATAACATCTTGGGCCACCCACCAGGAACTGCCATAGAGATTGACAGAGCCCATCGAGCCCTCAGACCCCCAACCCGGATGGCTCTAGACCAAATCACCGGACAATCACCTTCTTTTTCTTATGAAGCAGCTCTCGTTATGCTGCTGCAGGATCTATCCCTCCATACTCTGTCACAGTGGGCGACTCTACCTCCTTTTTTTTACCTCCTCTGGGATCGTGGAATTCTGTACCGATGGGGCGACCCTTTTGCCCTTATTGCGGGTCCCAAGGGACATGTTGCTACTCTTCGTGATCCAACAGATCTTCCACATTTTCTTCAACACTTGCATTTGCCACCGGTTGACCTGGGTCCTTGGCCTTCCATCCTTCCACCTGTCTCCGCCTCGTTGGGATATCCTTTGTCTTCTCAAGCTTCCAGAATCAAGACCTTTGGACCACCCACACATGCTCTTCGTGGGCGCAGACACTCCGCCTGTCCCCTGCGTGGATCTCTCCCTGACTCCGCTACCTGAAGGACTTGCTGCTGTTGCTGATTGGGACTTTTGACCTATTGCCACAACAGTTGTTTTCTTCTTTTTTTTTCCATTTCTTTAATTCACTTGCTTTTCCTTAGTAGTAGATGGTATTTTTTCAGATGTTGGATTGGATAGGGAATGCCACCGGCCTGCTCCTCGCTGGTTGCTACTTTCTCCCCATAGACTAAGACTATCCCTCAGGACTGTTTTGTTCCTAGTGATTGTCTCTTTAGACCTATTGGTCACATTAGATTGTTGTTTTTCTTTTTGTTGTTCTGGTTTTCTTTTTTTCTTTCATTCAATGGGAAAGGCCTTAACACTCCCAAAAAAAGAATGCAGGTACTTAATCACTTCCATCGCCAGAAGGTACACATTATTTGCTTCCAGTAAACACATTTTAAGGAGGGGAGTGCCCCTGACATTCAGCACCAGCACTACACGACCTGGCACTATGCGAATAACTCAGGGAATAAGACTAAAGGGGTTGCTATAGCATCCATAATTACCATCTCACCAAGTGCTGGGCTGCACTGTCGATGCCGATGCCAGGTAACTTATTCTCTCTTTGTTGATTGGTGGATGTGAATTCACCTTCCTCAATGTTTATGCCCCTAACCAGAACCAGGTTTATTTTCTTTTAGACTTTGTTGATAAAGCCCTGCCCATAGTTTGTTATACAATTGTCCTCTGTGGTGATCTTATCCTCACCCTTGATCCCACACTTGACAATTCAACTGGACAGGCTTCCCTTTCTTATTCGGCCATTAAAAAGGTTAGGAAAGTGCTTCTTCAATTGCAATTATGTGATTCATGGCATATTCAGCACCCTACAGACAAAGATTACACGTTCTTCTTCCCCCCCACACTCTTCCTATAGCCAAATCGATTACATCCTGCTTCAACAACATGCTCCTTCTTGGCTTGACTCCACACACATTGGCAATATCCTGTGGTCGGACAACTCCCCGGTATACTGTTCTTAATCCTTACATCTTCCTTTTCTTACTACATGGGAATGACATGGCGATTGAATGAGTCTCTCCTTCTTGACTCGTTGTGCGTTGTGGACCTCTCACGTACTGTAGAAAACTATCTTACTGATCATTGTACAGACCCCACTTCTCTCCCATCGTATTCTCTCAGCCTCAGTGAACTGAGTCACAAATGCACACCCATTTTATGGCGCAATGCGCCTTTTGGAATCGTCCTATAAGCATATGCTCCAACTTTGCTGAAGCAAATTCTACGAATATGGCAACAAGCGTGGGAGTTTGTTGGCTAGGGCTGTTCGGGAACAATTAGCTGCCTCTCGTATTCCTGCAATCAAAAACTCTGCCGGCCATGTAGTCTATACCCCTGCAAATATTGCCTCCTCCTTCCATTCCTTTGACCTCTATAACCTACCCTGCCCTGCTATGGGCCGGTCGGGACCTGGACCTGAACCCTCTCCTCAGACCTTTAGACTGTCTGAGCTAGAATCTTCTAGTCTGAAAGCTCCTTTTATGGATGCCGAATTGCAGGCGGTTCTTACGTCCCTACCTGGGGTTAAGAGCCCAGGCCCTGACAGGTTCACAGCTAGTTTCTACAAAACGTTCTCTGCGTCTTTCCCCTTTTTTGCTTTGGGTCTTTAACGTGGTGTCTTCTGAGCTCTCCTTTCCAGTCCAAACTACAGAAGCCCATATTGCTGTTATTCCTAAACTGACCCACAAGCATGTGCAAGCTATCTTCCTATTTCTCTCCTAAACGTAGACCTTAAAATGTATGCTAAACTATTAGCTAACAGACTAAATGCCTTTTGGCCTCTGTTATTCACCCCGATCAGGTGGGGTTTGATATTTTAGGAGTGCTCATTGGAGGTCATAAATACAAATGTGTGGCTTTCGTGGATGATCTTTTGCTTTATATAGCCAATCCCCTTATCTCTCTGCCATCTTTGCTCCATGAAATCTCTAGCTTTGGAGAATGGACCAATTTTAAGATTAACATGACCAAATCCAAAGCCTTAAATGTCTCCCTGCCTCGGTATTTAGTCTCTTCGCTTAAAACCTCTTTTCCCTTTGCTTGGCCACCAAATGGGATAACTTATTTGGGTATTAAGATCACCACTGACCTGTCCCACCTTTTTAGACTTAATATTATCCCTCTCCTCCAATGATTTCAGAAAGATTTAGGGTCCTGGCATCATAGGGATTTTTCTGCTTTGCTACAATTAGCATTTTAAAGATGAACCTTTTACTGAAACTTCTCTACTTCTCTACTACCTGTAGACCATCCCCCTCCACATACCATCAGCATTTTGGACCCAGATAACTTTGTTTTATGAGATTTGTATGGATTACTGGTAAACCAAAAATCAGATGGGAAATCTTGACCCTCTCCAAGGAAGCGGGAGGTGTTGGTTTCCCGGAATGTCGTCTTTATTACCATTCCACTGCTTACGCTAGGCTTCTGTGACAAACTGCCATTTGCCACTGGGCATTGTAGAAAACTTATGGCTAGCCTCCTGCCCTACGACTATGGCCCCGGGACATATTACCCTTCAAGAACAGTGTAACAGAACTATGCCGCATGTCTGGACTGTTAATAGGACCGAACACGGTTGGAATTTGTGACAGACCCATCCGTATGGACTAAAAAATGGCACCCAGATAGCTAATTTTATTGTATTTGTGTACTCTGAGCGGCATTCACCTAATGATATGCCCTCAGACTTGAGCTATCTGGGAATAGGTTAAATGTCTGTGTTTGCTGTGAGGGTGTGACATTGTGTGTTTGGGTGGTGATTCCTGTCCTGTTGTTCCCACATGTGTATTGGTGATTTTCCTTTGTCCTGAGAGATAATTGAATTGCTCTTCGGGTGTCTCCAGGGCAGAGAGGAGGAAACCATGATGCATTGTGGGGATGTGTTGTGTCTGTGTGTCCTGGGTGCTGCGTGTCTGTCCTGTGTCGCAGTCCTCCTTCTGGTCCCCTAGGGGCGTGTACACCAGATGGGGACCTGCATAAATACGGGCGGGTAGCCCTCAATAAAGAGTTCAGTTCTTCTTGATCCCTCAAAATGTAGCCTTCTCTCGTTATTGGAGGGAATTGCTGTATCACGCTGGGGATTGCTATGCTCTGCATATTCCCTGGAGCTTTAATCTCTTTCTTCTTGTCCCTGATACCCTCTCCTGGAGGAGAGATCTTTCCCACACGGTCCTGAATGCTGGAGGTTCAATTCAGGGTGGAAGGACGACGGCGCGGCTCCAGTTAAGCTACGACGGTTGTGGAGTCTGCGGTGGTTGTGGTGTCCAGTGCGGTGCTTGTGGTCCTCGGCGCAAGCTAGGAAGCGTCCATTAACGGAAGGTGATCTGTTACATTGGTGGCAAGTGGTGGGATGGCTTCCCTAGTGCGAGGAGCAGCATCCTGGGAACACCAAGCAAAACTGGAATATTGGTATAGTCACGTACGGTTTGACGCTATACTGAAGAGGCGGTTGGCTATCTACGGGCCCCACCTAACAGAGGAACTTGTACCGAAAGTGAGGAGAGAACTGGCGGAGTATCTGAAGAAGGAAGCAGAATATCGGGCAGAGATAGCGAAGTATTCCGTCCCTGCGCCCCAGCAAAAGCGTGAGTTACAGGGGGCCGAAGGTGTCGTCCTTCCCCCCCAGCGGCAGTGTGTACCCCAGGGGGCCGAAGGTGTCGTCCTTCCCCCCCAGCGGCAGTGTGAACCCCAGGGAGCTGAAGGTGCCGTCCTTCCTCCCCAGCGGCAGTGTGAACCCCAGGGAGCTGAAGGTGTCGTCCTACCTCCCCAGCGGCAGTGTGTGTTACAGGGAGCTGAAGGTGCCCTCCTGCCTCCCCAGCGGCAGTGTGTACCCCAGGGGGCCGAAGGTGTCGTCCTTCCCCCCCAGCGGCAGTGTGAACCCCAGGGAGCTGAAGGTGTCGTCCTACCTCCCCAGCGGCAGTGTGTGTTACAGGGAGCTGAAGGTGCCCTCCTGCCTCCCCAGTGGCAGTGTGTACCCCAGGGGGCCAAAGGTGTCGTCCTTCCCCCCAGCGGCAGTGTGAACCCCAGGGAGCTGAAGGTGTCGTCCTTCCTCCCCAGCGGCAGCCTGTGTTTCAGGGAGAGGAGCGCAGCACCCTCTCTCCCCAGCGGCAGCTTACAATAACAAGGGGAGACACCAATCGCCCAGACGGCGCAGATGGGACCGTGGTCTCTGCGCCTGACCTACCGGGATGCTGGACAGCCTGTCCAGATCCCCCACTACCCTCACCAGGACAACAGGAGGAGGGGGTAAGTACAAATTCCCCTCCCCAGTTAACTCCTAACGTGGCCTCAGGGTTAACAGAGGCGATGTTAACCCCTACTGACTCCCATGTTCCTCTGGCTACTGAGCCGGACTATGGTCTCAGCACCCCAGTAGAAGAGCTGGCAGCTGGGCAGAGTGCAGTCGGCCTCTGCCCTCCTTCAAGTCCCCACAGCAAAATACCCAGGTGCAGTAACTGTTTCTTGTGGGTGGGTCACCCTTGTACCTGTTTGTTGTGGGTGGGCTACTCGGGCATTTGGTTACTGTGGGTTGGTGGATCGACTAACGGAGGCACTGACCGACAGAAGGTCAGGTGTCTGGTTAGTCTTCCCCCCAAAGGGGAGATGTGTGACAAACTGCCATTTGCCACTGGGCATTGTAGAAAACTTATGGCTAGCCTCCTGCCCTACGACTATGGCCCTGGGACATATTACCCTTCAAGAACAGTGTAACAGAACTATGCCGCATGTCTGGACTGTTAATAGGACCGAACGCGGTTGTAATTTGTGACAGACCCATGCGTATGGACTAAAAAATGGCACCCAGATAGCTAATTTTATTGTATTTGTGTACTCTGAGCGGCATTCACCTAATGATATGCCCTCAGACTTGAGCTATCTGGGAATAGGTTAAATGTCTGTGTTTGCTGTGAGGGTGTGACATTGTGTGTTTGGGTGGTGATTCCTGTCATGTTTTTCCCACATGTGTATTGGTGATTTCCCTTTGTCCTGAGAGATAATTGAATTGCTCTTCGGGTGTCTCCAGGGCAGAGAGGAGGAAACCATGATGCATTGTGGGGATGTGTTGTGTCTGTGTGTCCTGGGTGCTGCGTGTCTGTCCTGTGTTGCAGTCCTCCTTCTGGTCCCCTAGGGGCGTGTATACCAGATGGGGACCTGCAAAAATATGGGCGGGTAGCCCTCAATAAAGAGTTCAGTTCTTCTTGATCCCTCAAAATGTAGCCTTGTCTCGTTATTGGAGGGAATTGCTGTATCACGCTGGGGATTGCTATGCTCTGCATATTCCCTGGAGCTTTAATCTCTTTCTTCCTGTCCCTGATATCCTCTCCTGGAGGAGAGATCTTTCCCACACGGTCCTGAATGCTGGAGGTTCATTCAGGGTGGAAGGAAGACGGCGCGGCTCCAGTTAAGCTACGGCGGTTGTGGAGTCTGCGGTGGTTGTGGTGTCCAGTGCGGTGCTTGTGGTCCTCGGCGCAAGCTAGGAAGCGTCCATTAATGGAAGGTTATACGTTACAGCTTCTAGACATGATGTGTATTGACACCTCTAAATCTTGGGTGCGCATTGCGCAGGTCTCCTCATCTTGCTCTCTGACAGTACTCCCCTGGTTGGTAGATAGCCAGCGTCGTGTCTAAACCACATTGTCTTTCACGGCCCATCATACTTTTGCGATACTTGCATCCATCAGCCCTCATGCCTCTCTTATAGAACCCAAGGGCCCCCTCTCCCCGATTACTGATAACCCACAGTTTTTCACTGGAAACTTCTCCTCTTCTTTTCTTCAGGGCATAAAAATGCACCCACTCCGATTCTGTCATGTCCTTTCGGGATCATCTTGAACCCTCTGCCTTTGTTGTTAGGGATTGCTAACCCACCAGCATGACACTCCTTTGCATACCTGTAGCTTTAGCATTTTTACTCTTCTCTGCGCTTGACTCATTCCCTCTCTCGAACCCTGTCAGCCTTTGAACAGCTTTGTTTGGCTCCATCCGCGGTGTTTCGGGACATATCATCCATATATAAACTGCTCTTGCACCAACGTTCCTCCCTCCCACCCTCCCTTCTGTCAGGCCTGGGAACGTTACCTAGGTATCCACCTCACGCCTTCCCAATGGAACAAGTGTTTTCTTACATTTCACAAAGCTTTGATCTCCACCAAATCTCAAGAAACTTGCTACAAGATTGTCGCTGGTATAGAGTGTCAACACTTCTCCACAATTGGTTTCCCATGGTCTCGGACCGATGTTGGAGATGTAACATGAAAGAAGACACACTGTTACATATTTGGTGGCACTGTGCTGCTTTACTCCCTTTTTGGGACTTTGTGCACAAGATAGTTCATGAAGTGACTGGCATTCCTATCCCAAAAAAAATTTGCTTTGATACGAAATTTGTCATAAATGAGTCCTTATCAGACTGGAACGGATTACATGGAGTCCAGGAGAAATGGGACTACTTAAAAGGTGCATTATTGAAGGCAACAGAAAATTGCATTAGACTCGTCAGTAAAAGCAAAAAAAGGAGGAGACCAATGTGGTACTCAGCAGAAGTGGCCCAAATCATTAAAAATAAAAAGCTAGCATTTTGTAATTATAAAAAAACCCAGAGCAATGAAGATAAGGAAATCTACAAGATTAGGCAGAGAGAGGCCAAGCAAGTTATAAGAACTTCTAAAGCGCAGGCAGAAGAAAAACTAGCTCAGTCTATGAAAAAAGGGGATAAGACATTCTTCAGATATATAAATGAAAAAAGGAAATTAAAACAAGGAATAACTAAATTAAAAACAAAGGACGGAAGGTATGTAGAAGAGAATAAAGGGCTAGCCGACTGCCTTAATGAATACTTCTGTTCAGTTTTAACAAAAGAAAAAGGAGAAGGACCTCCACTAGAAAGAATGACTATTAAATCGTTTGATGCATGTATCTTTACAGAGGAAGATGTTCTAAGTTTGCTGTCTAAGGTGAAGACAGATAAGTCACAGGGGCCTGATGAGATACACCCAAAATTATTAAAAGAGCTTAGTGGTGAGCTGGCAAAACCGTTAACAGATTTATTTAACCAATCATTAGTAACAGAAGTCGTCCCGGAAGATTGGAAATTGGCAAATGTCGTGCCCATTCACAAGAAAGGTAGTAGGGAGGAATCGAGCAACTATAGACCAGTGAGTCTGACATCAATAGTAGGAAAATTAATGGAAACCCTATTAAAGGATAGGATTGTGGAACATCTAAAATCCCATGGATTGCAAGATGAAAAACAACATGGGTTTACTTCAGGGAGATCATGTCAAACAAATCTTATAGATTTTTTTGACTGGGTGAATAAAATAATAGACGGTGGAGGTGCAGTAGACATCGCATATCTAGATTTTAGTAAGGCTTTTGACACTGTCCCACATAGAAGACTTATCAATAAACTGCAGTCATTGAGGATGGACTCCCATATTGTTGAGTGGATTAGGCAGTGGCTGAGTGACAGACAACAGAGGGTTGTCAATGGAGAACATTCAAAACAAGGTAATGTTACCAGTGGGGTTCCACAGGGATCTGTACTGAGCAGCACGAAATGCCAGCAGAATGCTTGGATGTATAGGGAGAGGTATAAGCAGTAGAAAGAGTGAAGTGCTTATGCCGCTGTACAGAACACTGGTGAGACCTCACTTGGAGTATTGTGCGCAGTACTGGAGGCCATATCTCCAGAAGGATATAGATACTCTAGAGAGAGTTCAGAGAAGAGCTACTAAACTAGTACATGGATTGCAGGATAAAACTTACCAGGAAAGGTTAAAGGACCTTAATATGTATAGCTTGGAAGAAAGAAGAGACAGAGGGGATATGATAGAAACTTTTAAATACATAAAGGGAATCAACTCGGTAAAGGAAGAGAGCATATTTAAAAGAAGAAAAACTACCACAAGAGGACACAGTTTTAAATTAGAGGGGCAAAGGTTTAAAAGTAATATAAGGAAGTATTACTTTACTGAGAGAGTAGTGGATGCATGGAATAGCCTTCCTGCAGAAGTGGTAGCTGCAAATACAGTGAAGGGGTTTAAGCATGCATGGGATAGGCATAAGGCCATCCTTCATATAAGATAGGGCCGGGGGCTATCCATAGTATTCAGTATATTGGGCAGACTAGATGGGCCAAATGGTTCTTATCTGCCGACACATTCTATGTTTCTATGTTTCTATGAATTTATTCGCGCAAATCGAGTAAAAAAAATGTCTATTTCCTGTCTGCAGAGAGCCTTTATAGTGGTGTAGAACACTGTGCCTTGCACTAACACACATAGGGAGTCTGCTGTGGTAGTGAAATAATACTGTCAGTCCATATGACGTGCAGATGACAGGCGTCACTCTTAGAATCACTGCACACTTCACTTATTTAGGCAGTCACGGGGCCAAAACTGACCAAATAACTCAAGTATGAACTCAGCCTTACAGGTCGATGTTAGCGCCAAGCAGAACCGCACTCCTTTTACACCATCGTCAGCTGATTCCCCATAGATGTCTATAGAACCTGTTCTATTAAACGCTTATACAAGTAGAGCCCCCGACAGAGTGGAGAGAGGGTCAGCAGTAAGTTTGTGTTGACGTCACTGATTATTTTGCCTTTCCTCTGATCCGTCAGAACAATAACCCACAAAAAACGTATCCTGTCTGTGGAACATCTGCCTTCACTCGGTCAGTATTTGGTCAGTAATCCATCAGTATTGCTAATGCCAAAAAACAGGAGTGGATCCAAAACAGAGATGACACATGAATGGAATATTTCCATGTCTTCTGTGTTTTGTACCCACTCCTGCTTTTGGATACCAAATCATAAGCCAATTCTGATGGGACCATACAGGTCTTACAGCTGCTACACAGACAGGATCATCTCATTTTTCCTTCCTTCTGACAGATCATCATTTATTTGACCCTTCTTCTGAAGTCAGCCAGGCCGAAAGGCAAAATAGTGGCCCAGTCATGAAGTGGGGAGGGTGGTAACAGCATGAGAAGTCCACAGAGTGGCCCTATGACATAGTGGTGTTGTCCCTGCAGTGGAGGCTGAGGACACGGTGGAGGATGAGGAGGCAGAGCCGGACATTGCCGCAGGACCAACAGCGTGAGAACGTGGAGGCGGAAGCGGCATCACATAGCCAAGTTGCTGGTGTGGCTGTGCAGGAACCAAATTCACCCAGTGGGCCGTAAAGGACAGGTATTGTCCCTGACCGTAGTTACAGCTCCACACGTCGGCGCTGCTGTGCACTTTGGCAGACACCGACAGGCTCAAGGACTGGCCCACCTTCTGTTCTACATGTGTGTGAAGGGCTGGTACTGCTTGGGACTCTCCACCTCGGCTTGGCACAAGCCATCAGTTCTCTAAAAGGTGCAAAGTCCACCAAAAAGGGAAAAGGGAGGGACTGCAGCACCAGCAACTTGGCCAGGAGCACGTTCAGCTTCTGCGCAGTTGGATGATTGCACGCATAATGTTGTCTCTTGCCAATCGCTTCGGTAATCGATTGCTGACGGAATGACTGACGAGGAGGAGCAGGAGCATCAGGACCAGCAGATGATGGGAAGGACAGACAGTTCCCTTTGGCTGAGGTGGTGGAGCCTTAACTGCATGAAATTGGATGCGTGCCACTGGATGATGCAGCGGTTGTTGCGGCAGGCTGGACTACCACATCGGAGTCACGGTTCTCCCAGGCCACTTTATGGTGACGCTGCATATGTTGACGCAGGGTTAGGATTAGGCTTCACCTTCTGGGGGCCACACTTCACCTTATACCCACAGATTCTACATATGGCCATGTTCACGTCCTCTGGCGGCTTAACAAAAAACTGCCACTCCGCCGAGTAGGTGATTTTACCCCCAACACTATGCAGTGACTGACTACTACTGCTACTGCTTCCGTGAACCCATGCACCGCTACTTTCCAGGCAGGTAAGCTCCTGCGAAGCGGGTCATCTACCCTGGGCACGTTTGGCTACGACCTCCCACTGCTGCCGCCCTGCTGACTCCCAGCCACACTAGCGACTTGCTGGCTCCGCCGCTGCCTCACGGGCCCATTGCCACCCTCTTCTCCCGATGATGAAGACCCTTCGAAACCCAGCTCCCAAGTGCGATCAGCTACATCATCATCATTGAGTACTGTCTGCACGTCACTGATGTCCTCTGGGTCAGGAGCCTGACTGCTCGCAACACCACCTCCCACACCACTCTACTCATCACTACTTGCCCGCCTAGTGGAGGAAGCAGCAGCTATCTCCTCCACATCTTGGCTGGGCAGTAGCTGCTGTCTTGTAGTAGCTCGTCCTCACTCTATAGTGGAGCTGAGCCCACAGCATATAGTACTTCTCTGGCTGAAGGAACAGAAAAGGGCAGAGGCAGGTTGAGGACAGGTGAGGTCTCGAAGAGACCCCTGCTGCCACGGCCCCTTACTCTGCTGCCACCTCTGCATGCTCCAGAAACATTTAGGCCTCTGCCCCTCCCATGTGCAGGGCCTGGGACTTCTCTGTATGACATACTGTTAGATCAAATAAATAAATAAAAAGGAAGTTAAAACACCCCAAAAAAAGTCTGCAATTTGTAATTTTCTCACTTCACCACACAACGGATAATAAGCCCTTTTTTTTACCCCACTAATACACACAAAAAAGGGCTTTAGAACATATAACTGCACCGCTGAACGGCAAATATATTTTTCTTTTGCCAATAATACACACCACAAAAGACTTTAGAACATATAACTACACCGCTGAAAGACAAATATATTTAGTTTTTCCACTATAACACGCCACAAAAGGCTTTAGAACATATAACTGCACCGCTGAACGGCAAATATATTTTTCTTCTGCCACTAATACACGACAAAAAAGTGCTGTAATTTTCTCACTTCACCACACAACAGCTAATAAGCCCTTTTTTCCCACTAATACAAGCCCAAAAATGCTTTAGAACATATAACTGCACTGCACAAGGGCAGTGCAGTTATATAAAGCCTGTTATATAAAGCCTGTTAATGCCTGTATCACACAGCACTTGCACCCCAATAGCAAGAACGGTTTGCTGGAATTACAGAGCTGTATAATGGCAATTTGGATCCCCAGTCAGTGCAGCAAGGTGTAATAGGATTGTTGTGGAATGATTCCTCCCTATCCTTTCTCTACACCTTGAATAATCTTTCCCTGAACTTGTAAATAGTTTTTTCACCACAATCAAGTCATTCCTCGCACTGTCCCTAGCACCTGCTGACGTCTCTCCCTGCACCAAGTAGACTGGAAAAATGGCAGAATCCAAGATGGCTGAGGCTATTTATAGGGCTGTGACATCACAGGGCTGGCTGGCTGCTGATTGGCTGCATGCGTGGCATTATGGGTGATCCTGCCTTCCCAGAGTTCCTTGCTCCATGTTCTCTTCTCACACGTGCAGCAGCCATTTTAGGGAAAAATTTGATTTGTTACCAGAAAGCGTGAGGAAATTCGGATTCAGTGCGAAACAAAAAATTTTCGTCAACTTCGATTCGCTCATCTCTAATAGTGACATATAGATCCTGATAGTGACTTATAGATCCTGAAAATGATATATAGATCCTGATAATGACCTATAGATCCTGATAGTGACGTATAGATCCTAATAGTGACGTATAGATCATGTAAGTCATGCATAGATCCTGATAGTGATATATAGATCCTGATAGTGACGTATAGATCGTGTAAGTCACATATAGATCCTGATAGTGATGTACAGATACTGATAGTGATGTATAAATCATGAAAGTCACATGTAGATCCTGACATATAGATCCTGTATGGTGACGTATAGATCGTGTAAGTCACGTATAGATCCTGATAATGACATGTAGGTCCTGATAGTGACTTATAGATTCTGAAAATGATATATAGATCCTGATAGTGATATATCGATCTTGATAATGAAGTATAGATCCTGATAGTGATGTATAGATCATGATAGTGACATATAGATCCTGATAGTGGTATATAGATCCTGATAATGATGTATAGATCCTTATAGTGACTTATAGATCCTGATAGTGACTTATAGATCCTTATAGTGACCTATAGATCCTGATAGTTATATATAGATCCTGATAGTGATATATAGATCCTGATATTGACGTATAGATTGTGTAAGTCATGTATAGATCCTGATAGTGATGTATAGAGTCTGATAGTGATGTATAGATTCTGATATTGATATATAGATCCTGTATGGTGACTTATACACTCACCTAAAGAATTATTGGGAACACCTGTTCTATTTCTCATTAGTGCAATTATCTAGTCAACCAATCACATGGCAGTTGCTTCAATGCATTTAGGGGGGTGCTCCTGGTCAAGACAATCTCCTGAACTCCAAACTGAATGTCAGAATGGGAAAGAAAGGTGATTTAAGCAATTTTGAGCGTGGCATGGTTGTTGGTGCCAGACGGGCCGGTCTGAGTATTTCACAATCTGCTTAGTTACTGGGATTTTCACGCACAACCATTTCTAGGGTTTACAAAGAATGGTGTGAAAAGGGAAAAACATCCAGTATGCAGCAGTCCTGTGGGCAAAAATGCCTTGAGGATGCTAGAGGTCAGAGGAGAATGGGCCGACTGATTCAAGCTGATAGAAGAGCAACGTTGACTGAAATAACCACTCGTTACAACCGAGGTCTGCAGCAAAGCATTTGTGAAGCCACAACACGCACAACCTTGAGGCGGATGGGCTACAACAGCAGAAGACCCCACCGGGTACCAATCATCTCCACTACAAAAAGGAAAAAGAGGCTACAATTTGCACGAGCTCACCAAAATTGGACTGTTGAAGACTGTAAAAATGGTGTCTGGTCTGATGAGTCTCGATTTCTGTTGAGACATTCAAATGGTAGAGTCCGAATTTGGCGTAAACAGAATGAGAACATGTCTCCATCCTCTGATGGCTACTTCCAGCAGGATAATGCACCATGTCACAAAGCTCCAATCATTTCACATTGGTTTCTTGAACATGACAATGAGTTCACTGTACTAAAATGGCCCCACAGTCACCAGATCTCAACCCAATAGAGCATCTTTGGGATGTGGTGGAACGGGAGCTTCGTGCCCTGGATGTGCGTCCCTCAAATCTCCATCAACTGCAAGATGCTATCCTATCAATATGGGCCAACATTTCTAAAGAACGCTATCAGCACCTTGTGGAATCAATGCCACGTAGAATTAAGGCAGTTCTGAAGGCAAAAGGGGGTCCAACACCGTATTAGTATGGGGGCACTAATAATTCTTTAGGTGAGTGTAGATCCTGATAGTTATATATAGATCCTGATAGTGATATATAGATCCTGATATTGACGTATAGATTGTGTAAGTCACGTATAGATCCTGATAGTGATGTATAGATTCTGATAGTGATGTATAGTTTCTGAAAGTGATGTATAGTTCTGATAGTGATGTATAGTTTCTGATAGTGATATATAGATCCTGTATGGTGACTTATAGATCATGATAGTGATGTACAGATCCTGATAGTGACATATAGATCCTGATAGGGATATATAGATCCTGTATAGTGACGTATAGATTCTGTATAGTAACGTATAGATACTTAGAGATATATATATATATATATTTATATTATAGTGGGGTTTTGCTCTGATATACAGGATTAGCGGATGCAGTACAGAGGCAACAACAAGTTCTTTGGATCAAACAGTTTAGTGTTTTATTCACACTTTAGGCAAGTGACAAAACAAGCAGTCATATTCAAGCAAAAAAGTCACCTTGCGGTGTTGGTGGTAATTCACACCATGCGGCACTTCTGCCTCAAAGAGTCCTTGCTCATAGCAGCACCAAGCGGTTTTCACACGAAACAGGTAGCAAGCCTTCATCCAGACACAAGGCTCCCAGATCCCAACACAGAGACATGGCTTCTGAGCCAAGCTGCCTATTTAAAGGGATTCTGTCACCTCCCCTAACCCAAAATCAGATTTTAAAGCAGTCATGCAGCACAGCTTACCTTGAATCGTCTGTGCTCTTCTATCTTGTAATCCGTCCAGTAGTTTATGAGAAAAACTACTTTTATGATTATGTAAATTAGCCCTGAAGGTGCCCAGAGGGGCGTTTTATTCCCCTTAGTGTGCCCAGTAACGCCCCTCTTACAGTGCCCAAAACGCCTTCCTTCCGACTGCCTAACCGCCCACAGCCTCTCATCCCTCTCCTCCCCCTCCCTCACGGCCGAACGAACTCTCGCGCAGGCGCAGTACCCACTGAGGGCTGCGCCAGTGCGATCTGCAGGAGATTGAGGGCAGGAGCTTCATCCTCGTCACTGGGCATGCGCCGAGCCCAGTGACGTCGGATGCTCGCTCTTCCCTCAGTCAGCCTGGGAGGAAGCGCAGAGGATTGCCGATCGGCTGCTGCACCCTGCGTTTTCTCCAGCCTGCCTGCCTGCCAGCGAATTCTTTCCCCACCCTCCCTCCTGGAAACAAATCATTATTACTGGGCTCGGCCCCTCACTGTGTCACATACCCCCCCCCCCTTTGTTCAACCCTGGGGGGGTGAACACACACCAGACAGTGTACCCGGGACAGGGCATCCGCGTTTCCCTGTAACCCTGTAACTGGCCTTCCCTGTGTTCCACCGAAAACTTAACGTTTTGTAGGGAGAGAAACCATCTTTTGATGTGCCCCCGCACCTGGGTATCCCTGGGTGGAGTGGCGCGGGATGTTGGGGTCATTTCTGGAGACCGGGATGATTCAAGCCGAAGTCCTCTTAGTTCTGTCCGCAGGGCCTGTACCACATCCTTCAGGCACTCAGATTCTTCAGACCCTGACCGGTCCCTTGTAGCATGAGTGTACTCACCACTCTCACCACCACAGGCATGTGCTCTTCCTCTCTCTCCACGGCAGCTAGGTAGATACTGTAGAATGTCATGTCAGTCGCCGTCTGGGTCATCTCTTGCAGCTTGTCCTGTAAGAATTTGTTGGAGAGCCCCACTATGAACTGATATCTTAGTAGAAGGTCCACCTCCCGGAAGGCCCCCATGGCCTCTGGGTCCCGCCGCTGTATTTCATTGAGCGTCTCCTGTAAGGCATTGGAGTACTGCATCAGAGTCTCGCCCTCTCGCTGTGGTCAGTTGAAGAAGTGGCTCCGCAGCTGCACTACTTTAGCACGCCCCCCCCCCTCCCCCGTGCTCTCTCCAGCAGGTCCAGAGTGCTGTTCAGACACGGTTATAACATGCAGCTTTCTCGGCTAGCCCAGCAGCCTCCAGGCCTCTGTCTACAGGTAACACACTCCCCCCTTTCTGACACTCTGGGAGGTGCCTTATGCCAGCCTGATTACCTCCAGCTTGTCTCACCTGTGGTGGAACAAGGGTGTGGACCGCACTATCCACGCCTTCCTTGCCTCCAACCTGCGTGAGACCTGTCACTGTCCGTATGACGTGCAAATGACAGGCGTCGCTCTTAGAATCACTGCACACATCACGTATTTGGGCAGTCAGGGGGCCAAAACTGACCAAATAACTCAAGAGTGAACTCAGCCTTACAGGTCGATGTTGGCGCCAAGAAGAAGCGCACTCCTTTTACACCTTCGCCAGCTGATTCCACATAGATTTCTACAGAACCTGTTCTATTAAAACACTTATTCAAGTAGAGTCCCCCGACAGAGTGGAGAGGGTGTCAGCAGTAAGTTTGTGTTGACGTCACTGATTATTTTGCCCTTCCTCTGATCCGTCAGAACAATAACCCCCAAAAAACGGATCCTGTCTGTGGAGCATCCACCTTCACTCGGTCAGCATTTGGTCAGTAATCCATCACTATTACTAATGCCCAAAAAAACAGGAGTGGATCCAAAACAGAGATGACACGTGAATGGAATATTTGCATGTCTTCTGTGTTTTGTACCCACTTTGGACCATACAGGCCTTATAGCTGTTTCACAGACAGTATCTGTTGAACGTCTAATCTTTCCTTCCTTCTGACAGATCAGAAGAAAGGTCAAATAAATTATGTCAGCCAGGCCGAAAGGCAAAATAGTGGCCTAGTCATGAAGTGGGGAGGGTGGTAACAGTATGAGAAGTCCACAGAGTGGACTTTTGACATATTGATGAGGTGGAAGCAGCATGAGGAGACCACAGAGTGGCCCAATGACAGAGTGTGGAGGTGGTGGCTGCAGCAGGATACCACAGAGTGGCAAGGTGACATAGTGTGGAGATGACAGCAGTAGCATCAGGAGACCACAGAGTGTCAAGGGGACATAGTGTGGAGATGGCAGCAGCATCAGGAGACCACAGAGTGTCAAGGTGACATAGTGTGGAGATCGCAGCAGCAGCATCAGGAGACCACAGAGTGGAAAAGTGACATCATGTGAAGATGGCAGCAGCAGGAGGATACCACAGAGTGGCAAGGTGACATAGTGTGGAGATGACAGCAGTAGCATCAGCATCAGGAGACCACAGAGTGTCAAGGGGACATAGTGTGGAGATGGCAGCAGCATCAGGAGACCACAGAGTGTCAAGGTGACATAGTGTGGAGATCGCAGCAGCAGCATCAGGAGACCACAGAGTGGCAAAGTGACATCATGTGAAGATGGAAGCAGCATCAGGAAACCACAGAGTGGCAAGGTGACATAATCTGGATATGTCAGCAGCAGCAGGAGGATACCTCAGAGTGGCAAGGTGGCATAGTGTGGAGCTGGAAGCAGCAGGAGGATGTCACAGAGTGGCATGGTGACATAGTGTGGAGATGGCAGCAGCAGAATCGGGAGACCACAAAGTGGCAAGGTGACATAATGTGGATATGACAGCAGCAGCAGGAGGATTCCACAGAGTGGCAAGGTGACATAATGTAGAGATGGCAGCAGCAGAAGGAGGATACCGCATGGTGGCAAGGTGACATAGTGTGGAGATGGCAGCAGCATCAGCATCAGGAGACTACAGAGTGGCAAGGTGACATAATGTGGATATGGCTGCAGCAGGAGGATACCACAGAGTGACATAGTGTGGATATGGCAGCCGCTGCAGGAAGATACCTCAGAGTAGCAAGGTGACATAGTGTGGAGATGGCAGCAGCATCAGGATACCACAGAGTGGCAAGGTGACATAGTATGGATATGGCAGCAGCAGGAGGATACCACAGAGTGGCAAGGTGACATAGTGCGGAGATGGCAGCAGCAGCATCATCATACTACAGAGTGGCAAGGTGACATAATGTGGATATGGCAGGAGGATATCACAGAGTGGCAAGGTGACAATGTGGAGATGGCAGCAGCATCAGGAGACCACGGAGTGGCAAGGTGACATAATGCGGAGATGGCAGCAGCAGGAGGATACCTCAGAGTGGCAAGGTGACATAATGTGGATATGGCAGCAGCTGTAGCAGCTGGAGGATACCACAGAGTGGCAAGGTGACATAATGCGGAGATGGCAGCAGCAGCATCATCAGACCACAAAGTGGCAAGGTGACATAATGTGGATATGGCAGCAGCAGTAGCAGCTGGAGGATACCACAGAGTGGCAAGGTGACATAATGTGGATATGGCAGCAGCAGAAGCATCAGGAGGATACCAAAGAGTGGCAAGGTGACATAATGTGGATATGGCAGCAGCAGTAGCAGCCGGAGGATACCACAGAGTGGCAAGGTGACATAATGCGGAGATGGCAGCAGCAGCATCATCAGACCACAGAGTAGCAATGTGACAGTGTGGATATGGGAGTAGCAGTAGCATCAGGAGGATACCAAAGAGTGGCAAGGTGACATAATGCGGAGATGGTAGCAGCAACATCATCAGACCACAAAGTGGCAAGGTGACATAATGTGGATATGGCAGCAGCAGCAGGAGGATACCACACAGTGGCAAGGTGACGTAGTGTGGAAATGGCAGCAGCATCAGGATACCACAGAGTGGCAAGGTGACATAATGTGGAGATGGCAGCAGCATCATCAGATCACAGAGTGGCAAGGTGACATAATGTGGATATGGCAGCAGCAGCCTCAGACCACAGAGTGGCAAGGTGACACAATGTGGAGATGGCAGCAGCAGCAGCAGGATACCACACAGTGGCAAGGTGACATGGTGTGGAGATGGCAGCAGCATCAGGAGACCACAGAGTGGCAAGGTGACAGTGTGGAGATGGCAGCAGCAGCTGCATCAGGAGACCACAAAGTGACCCGGTGACAGAGTGGGGCGATGTGTGGCAATACCAGTACCCACTGACGAAGGTGGCTGAAAGAAGGAGCACTTGGCATCAGATGTGTGGCATCAAGCGGGTGGCAGCATCAGAGTAGTAGCTGAGGCAGGTAGTCAGAAACCGGTCTCTTTTTATCAAAGTGTTGGTGTGGCACCATGGATGATCTAATCTGATGCATCAGGAATTGGTGGTTGGAAATCCTGGCTGATCCACGCCTGATTCATCTTGACAAAGGGTCAGGTCTCTCCACATTTTGGGTGGACCGGCGAGTTCTCCTTGGGGTAACTATGGCCCCCACCGCACTAAACACCTGCTCTGATGCCACAATACTGGCCGGGCAGGACAGCTTTTCTTGGGAAACTCTGCTAGTTGCGGCCACAAATCCAGTTTGGCTACCTAGTATTCCAGGGGATCTTCAATGTGGGGTGGCAGGGTGCTGTCCAAATATGCCACCATCTGCTGGTTCAGATCCTGCTCCAGGTCTACCTGCTGCTTCTGCTGATGAGTAGTTTCTTCACTATGCAGGTCAAGAAAGCTACTCATTAGCGACTGTAGACTTAGGCTGCTGCTGATGGAGCTGGTACTGCTCCTGCCACCCCACAGAAATTAAAACGCCCCTAAAAGCGACAAATATATGTTTCTTTTTGTACTGAAATAGGCCACTAAACGCTTTCACCACAATTAACTGCAGAAGTGAAGTGCGTATATATATTTTTTGTAGTACTGAAATACGCCCTATATGCTTTCACCAGAAATAACAGCAACAGTGCAGTGCCAGAGGCGTAGCTAAAGGCTCATGGGCCCTGGTGCAAGAGTTCAGCTTGGGCCCCCCTTCCCTCAGTACTTTGTGGCTAGGGGCAGGAAGGCACATAGCCTTCATGCTGCCTGAAGCAAAAATTGAGACGCCCCACCCCTAGCCAAATTGTTGACCTAACCCCTTCCCTCCTGCCAGTGGTGTAACTTGACCTGCATGCACTTTCTATAATACTGGTGTCTTCTTATGTGGCACAAGGGTCTTTGGGCCCCCTCAGGTTCCTGGGCCCGGTAGCGACTGCTACCTCTGCACCCCCTATAGCTACGCCCCTGTGCAGTGCGTATATATATATTTTTTTTTTCTGTAATATTCCCCTATACGCTTTTAACAGAAATAACTGCAGAAGTGAACTGTGAATATATTTTTGTTGTTGGACCGAAATCGGCCACTGTACGCTTTCACCAGAATTAACTGCAGAAATGCACCGAGAATATAATTTTCTTGTTGTACTGAAATAGGCCACTATATGCTTTGACCAGAAAAAGCTTAGAGTGAAGTGCGTATATATTTTTATTGTAGTACTGGAATACACCCCTATATGCTTTCACCAGAAATAACTGCAACAGTGCAGTGCGTATATATTTTTCTTGTTTTACTGTAATATGCCCCTATATGCTTTCAACAGAACTAACTGCAGAAGTGAGAATATATTTTTTTTGTTGGACGAAAATAGGCCACTATACTCTTTCACCAGGAAAAACAGAGTGAAGTGCGTATATATTTTTCTTGTAGTACTGTAATATGCCCCTATACGCTTTCACAAGAAATAATTGCAACAGTGCAGTGCATATATATTTTTCTTTTTTTACTGTAATATGCCCCTATATGCTTTCAACAGAAATAACTGCAGTAGTGAACTGAGAATATATTTTTCTTGTAGTACTGAAATACGCTCCTATACACTTTCACCAGAAATAACTGCAACAGTGAAGTGCGTATATGTTTTTCTTGTAGTACTGAAATACACCCCTATACACTTTCACCAGAAATAACTGCAACAGTGAAGTGCGTATATATTTTTCTTGTAGTGCTGAAATACACTCCTATACACTTTCACCAGAAATAACTGCAACAGTGCAGTGCGTATATATATTTATTTTTTCTGTAATATGCCCCTATACGCTTTCAACAGAAATAACTGCAGAAGTGAACTGAGAATATATTTTTCTTGTTGGACTTAAATAGGCCTCTATACGCTTTGACCAGAAAAAGCTTAGAGTGAAGTGCGTATATATTTTTCTTGTAGTACTGAAATACGCCCCTATACACTTTTACCAGAAATAACTGCAACAGTGCAGTGCATATATATTTTTCTTGTTTTACTGTAATATGCCCCTATATGCTTTCAACAGAAATAACTGCAGAAGTGAACTGAGAATATATTTTTCTTGTTGGACTTAAATAGGCCACTGTACGCTTTCACCAAAAATAACTGCAACAGTGAAGTGCGTATATATTTTTCTTGTAGTACAGAAATACGCCCCTATACACTTTCACCAGAAATAACTGCAACAGTGCAGTGCGTATATATTTTTCTTGTAGTACTGAAGGCTTTTCATCATAACACTTGCAGCGAAAAATAACAAATAGCTGGAATGACAGAGCTGTATAATGGCTATTTGGATCTCCAAATAATCGTTCCCTGCACTTGTAAATTGCTTTCCTATCAATGTCCCTAGCACCTTCTGTCGTCTCTCCCTGCACTAAGATGCTGTGAAATGATTCCTCCCTATCCTTTCCCTGCACTTATAAATCGTTTTTTCTGTCTTTTTTTCCCACAATCAGGTTTTTCCAATTGCTGTCCCCAGCGCCTTCACACATCTGTCCCTGCACTCTGAACGCTGGAAAATGTCTGACTCTAAGATGGCCGCCGTATTTATAGGGCTGTGATATTACCGGGCTGGCTGGCTGCTGATTGGCTGCATGCAGGCATGTTAATCTGGGTGGTCCCGCCTTCCCAGAGTTTCTTGCCCCATGTGCTCAGTCCTCACACGTGTAGCCGCCATTTTATGAAAAATGCGATTCATTATGATGAAGCGAATCAATAGTAGAATGAAGAGTTGAACACGGCGGCACTACCAGACAAGCAAACAATACCCCAACAGACGGTATGACATCGACCAAACAGCAAAATCTATCAGTGGTGCACAGCATGCAAAAACACAAGTCCAAAGGATGCGAATGATGAGAAAATGAAGATGCGGCACTCACCAGACAAAGACAACAGACAGGCAGGGGAGCGGAGCAAGCCATTCACTGTGGATCGGCTCCCCTGCCTGTCTGTTGTCTTTGCAGTAAGGAATAAAGGATTATCTGGTGAGTGCCGCGTCTTCATTTTCTCATCATTCGCATCCGTTATTAAGAAGCGTCAGGAAATTCACATTTGTTACAAATCAAATTTTTCCTGAAATTCTAAACGAATTCTATTTCATCAGCTTTGACTCGCTCATCTCTAGTTGTGACATCACAGCACTATGTCTGTAGCATGTATGTATGGACAGCAGAACCTATTGGCTACACTATATCACTATCTAACCTACACTGACTGTCTCCCACTATCTAATGGAATTGAATAAGTAATAGGATCCAGATGAAAGCACAGAGTACAGTAATGTCACTGCTCTCTCTCTCAGAACTGCAAAAAACAGCAGAAAATGGCTTCTGGGGAGGTTCTTATATAGTAAGGGGTAGGTAACTTTCCTATTAGTTGTTAGGGATGTTGCTAAGCTCAGACAAAGATATTGCAGCCTTCCCATTGGCCCACAAGCAAGAAGGAAGGTTACTGATGAAAAAAATCTAGAATGTTCGCAATTGCAAAGATACAGCACTATATTCTAAATCTTCGCGAATTCTCGAAGTGCCGATATTCACGATAAAAATTTGAGATTAGAATATTCGTGATCAACACTATACATGAGTTTCTGATCTTCTCACAGCGTTAATTTCCACTGAGAGCTAATTATCTACCTGGCCAGCGGCAGAGAAAAGGGCTTTGGCGGCCCCTTGGGAAATTTCCCTGTAAGGTCTATGGCTGCCCCTGGCTGCAACCGGGAATTCTGAGACAGTTATAAGACCATCTTAATCACTAGGTGTATATAAACCCTTAGGAGTCATATAGCAAATGTGCAAGTCCAGTATTGTGGCGTAAAGAAGTGATGACTGCACAAATTTGGTGCATATTCCTGCGACATTTGTAAGCCTCGCCACTTGTAGAACTGGGGTGAAAGGCAGGACAGGATTTTAGAATAGACCTAAGTCTCATTTATTATGTGAGGTGGGGCGACCCCCTCTACACACTGCACTACTGGGCGGCATTTCATAAATCTGCCGCCACCTAACAAAGTAAAGACATAAAAACCAACAGAAAAGATAAATGTCCCCTTCAGTGAGAAGAGCTCTGAGACAAATGGGCAATGGACTAATTGGAAGAGGCCAGGACACTGAAGCGTAGTTTCCTGTAAAGGGGGCGTGACCGTCAGTTCTAGGGCACTCTAGTGCAGGGGTGCACAACCTGCGGCCCCCAGAGCCATGGTTTGCGGCCCCTGCAATCAGCTGTGTTTCTGCACAGAGCGCCGCACAGCAGATGGATCACAGGCTTTGCTCGTGCACTGTAGCAGGAGCAGAAAGGGTCCCCTTTATTAGCGCTTTTGCCTTCTCCTCTATGAGCGCTGTGCAGTGTAGACCCAGCGATCACGTGATCTCTGGGTGTCTCGGGAACAGAGGAGCGCTGCCCTGGTACAAAGCCTCCGCAGCTGGCTGGTTCCCCTGTAACTGGGGCTCCTTTGGATGCTCCAGTTACAGTAGAAATAGTACAAAAAAAAGTCACTTATTGTCTCCCAAAGGTCTTTCAGTGACCTCTTGGGGACAAATTATGTGGTAAAAATATATTTAAAAAAAAAGTTTAAAAATTATTTTAAAAAATTTGAAAACTAAATAAATTAAAAAATAAAATAAAATATAAAGGAAAAAGTGCTTAATAAAAGAGAGTGTTCACTGTCCCACCACAGTCTTTTTATGAAAAAGTGCAAAATTTAAAAAAGTGACAGTGTCCCCCAAGGTCTTTTTATGACCTCTTGGGGGACATATTATGGAGCAGAAATATATTAAGTTAAAAAAAAAATCATACATAAAAGAAAAGACACCCAAACCAATCAAAACCGTCACCATTACCGCCCCATTCACGTGAAACTTTTCATATTATATAGCAAAATACACAAAATAGAGAACTAATTATAATAATTTATTTTGGTGTCAGTTTGCATATTTAAAGAATAAGGAGCTATAGTTTGAAAAAATCGATACTTTTTAAAAACGTTTTGTATAGTTTCCCCCAAATAAAAATTGTTGCAAAAATTATCTTGGTAGTCCAACAAATAAGATAGTTACAACCATTTGAACCACCGCGCGCTAAATCACAAAAAAGTGTCTGGTCATTAAGGCCTTTTCGGGCCTGGTCATTCAAGCGTTAACCAATAGGCGCCTTCCCCACTAGCAAGGTAATGTGCTTACTGGTTACTGCAGGACGCCTATAACTGGATTGGCAGGAGATGGTGATAACCAGTGAGCTCTGTCCTCTGCAGTGAAGGAAACCGCTGATTTATAAATAGGAGGCAGGATGGAAGGAAATGTCGCTACTTTTCTGGTAAAAATGAGGCCTGGAGCATGGCCTCTGAAATAGAAAATTCATAATTACCTGCTCCACTCCGCTCTGGTCCTCTGCGCTGCCTCCATCTTCCGGTTCCTGTTCTGTTTACACCTGACAGTGCATAACCATGGTCACTTGCACGGCTCCAGTCAATGACTGGCTTCAGCAGTGACACGCTGCTTGTGGCCACATCACCGCCTAAGCCAGTCATTGTGTGGAGTGGTGTATGACCATGTCCATGCACTGCCAGGTGTAAACAGCGGAGGCAGTTCGAAGGACCGGAGAGGCGGGGAGCAGTTAAGTATAACTCTTCGGTTTCAGTGGCTATGCTGCAGCACGATATTTGGGACAATTACTGGGAACAAGTGTTTATAGGAGCGCTCATATCTTATATCTGGCCAGTATAATCGCACAGCTGATCAGTCGATAAACAAGGAATAGCTCATTTGTCGGCTGATTTGCATATTTTATCAGGATGAAAGATGACCGATTATCTGCAGCACGACTGTGGCAGTGATCACTCCTCCCCAGTCACTTTGCACTGGCTTGTGTAATAGGCAGATGAGCGCCGATCAACATTTCTTTATTTGCGGCCCCTTGAAATAGAGCGATGTGACAATGCGGCCCCCAGACCAAAAAAGGTTGTGCACCCCTGCTCTAGTGTCACCTTATTTGTAAATCTGCCCCAACATCCTTCAGATCGCTTCCTAGTTAGTATGAATTCTTCCTAGTTGATAACTAATGGTGGGATTATCCGTGATGACTCCGGGGCATCGTCTTTTGTGTTTTGCAGGATTTTTGAATCATGGATGGCCCGGTACAAGGCTTTGCCTCTCAATTATCCTGAGAACGACCAGATTGGACAAGGACCAGATGATTGTGCAACCCCTTTCTTCCCCTGTTACAAGAACAAGGAGCTTATCCTCAGATCGGCTGAGTTTGGTTATGAGTTCTCCTCTTACCCGTGAGGATCTCGTCAGAGGTTTCGGCAGCTCGGTTCTTCATGGTTTTTGGGGACTGATTTTGTCATGAATATAAGTATCTGTTATCTGTATTATCTGCTTGATGGGTTTCCATGGGGTGGCTCATCCACTCGGGGCACCAGTTTGATGGGAGTATCTCTGCTGTGATCACTGACTGTGATGTAGATGATGGAATGAAGTCATCAAATCTCCAGACCTTGTTTGTACGGATTTCATTGCTAACATCACAGGGCGTTCTGGAATTTGGCCATTTTCCATAAACTTCTTCAACTTGAGAAATATGTAAAAACACCATAAGGTGACACCAGCCGAGTGCAAAAACGTGGCGCTAGTAACAATAACAAGAGGCAGCACATAAGGAAACCTATCTGATTACCACAGACCACTATGACTGATTATGTTACTGTGCCCTCCTGTGGCTCCTACAAACCGGATTCCAAAAAAGTTGGGACACTAAACAAATTGTGAATAAAAACTGAATGCAATGATGTGGAGATGGCAAATGTCAATATTTTATTTGTAATAGAACGTAGATGACAGATCAAACGTTTAATCCGAGTAAATGTATCATTTTAAAGGAAAAATACGTTGATTCAAAATTTCACGGTGTCAACAAATCCCCAAAAAGTTGGGACAAGTAGCAATAAGAGGCTGGAAAAAGTAAATTTGAGCATAACGAAGAGCTGGAAGACCAATTAACACTAATTAGGTCCATTGGCAACATGATTGGGTATAAAAAGAGCTTCTCAGAGTGGCAGTGTCTCTCAGAAGCCAAGATGGGAAGAGGATCACCAATTCCCACAATGTTGTGCAGAAAGATAGTGGAGCAATATCAGAAAGGTGTTACCCAGCAAAAAATTGCAAAGACTTTGCATCTATCATCATCAACTGTGCATAACATCATCCGAAGATTCAGAGAATCTGGAACAATCTCTGTGCGTAAGGGTCAAGGCGGTAAAACCATACTGGATGCCCGTGATCTCCGGGCCCTTAAACGACACTGCACCACAAACAGGAATGCTACTGTAAAGGAGATCACAGAATGGGCTCAGGAATACTTCCAGAAACCATTGTCAGTGAACACAATCCACCGTGCCATCCGCCGTTGCCAGCTGAAACTCTACAGTGCAAAGAAGAAGCCATTTCTAAGCAAGATCCACAAGCTCAGGCGTTTTCACTGGGCCAGGGATCATTTACAATGGAGTGTGGCAAAATGGAAGACTGTTCTGTGGTCAGACGAGTCACGATTCAAAGTTATTTTTGGAAATCTGGGACGCCATGTCATCCGGACCAAAGAGGACAAGGACAACCCAAGTTGTTATCAACGCTCAGTTCAGAAGCCTGCATCTCTGATGGTATGGGGTTGCATGAGTGCGTGTGGCATGGGCAGCTTGCATGTCTGGAATCAGAAAAATAGATTCAGGTTCTAGAACAACATCTGCTCCCATCCAGACGTCATCTCTTTCAGGGAAGACCCTGCATTTCTCAACAAGATAATGCCAGACCACATTCTGCATCAATCACAACATCATGGCTGCGTAGGAGAAGGATCCGGGTACTGAAATGGCCAGTCTGCAGTCCAGATCTTTCACCTATAGAGAACATTTGGCGCATCATAAAGAGGAAGGTGCAACAAAGAAGGCCCAAGACGATTGAACAGTTAGAGGCCTGTATTAGACAAGAATGGGAGAGCATTCCTATTTCTAAACTGGAGAAACTGGTCTCCTCAGTCCCCAGACGTCTGTTGAGTGTTGTAAGAAGAAGGGGAGATGCCACACAGTGGTGAAAATGGCCTTGTCACAACTTTTTGGGGATTTGTTGACACCATGAAATTATTATTCAACATATTTGTCCCTTAAAATGGTACATTTTCTCAGTTTAAACTTTTGTTCCGTGATTTATGTTCTATTCTGAATAAAATATTAGAAGTTGGCACCTCCACATCATTGCATTCAGTTTTTATTCACGATTTGTATAGTGTCCCAACTTTTTTGGAATCCGGTTTGTATGTTACATTATGTCTTTAAAGGTCTGCTCCCCTAAATGTAACAAAATAATAAGAGAAGACACATGGCACTTTGTCCTCACTCTCTCCAGCACCGCAGCCACGATGTAACCATGTACGGCATGTGACCACTGCAGCCAATCACTGGCTTCAGCAGTATTCAGCATGAGACCGCTGAGGCCAGTTATTGCAGAAGTCACGTGAGCTGAGGGCTGTGGTGCTGGAGACAGTGAGGGTGGGCCGTCCTCTTTTACTGCATCTACTCATGTTTAGGTATGAGTGAACCCAGACCGTACTGTTCAGGGTTATACATTACGGTCTGCAAGTAACTTGAAAAGAAATGGTCTCGGATACAAATAGAGATCCTCTTTAAAAACGTCTTCTTTATTAGTGCATTACATACACCGCAGACACAGCCACTTGGTACACAGAATCAAAGCGTTGACGCGTTTCGGGTACTAGACCCTTAGTCGTAACAGTGCTACATAGTGTGACCCCACCATTTAAATGAGTTTAATGCCCATGCCTCCAAATTCTGGAGGGAGGGCCCTTTGCTCTATTGGTTGTCTCACTATGTATCACACCCTTTTTTCTCCAACCTGCATAATCACAGGATTAATGTGTTGCACCATGTGCGGAAACTCCAGATCCACCTTTAACCCCTGGGGAACTGAAATCCCAACTTCATGATCATTTAAGGGAAAGGAAGAAACCGGCACAGTGTGAACAACATATTCCATATAACATATATATAAAATATAAAAACATAAATCTCAAATCTCAAAACCAATATACCCACATACCCCCAATGGATTGCGACATTACGGGAATTGCAGCCATAAATTGTTGCTAAATTACACTGAAGCAGGAAAATACATACAGTTTATATTTTTAATTAAATTTTTATTTTTATTACTGGTAAATGTACATCAGTTCTCTTTTCAGATTCAAGCCAGTTGGAACCCTGGTATTGAGTCTGAATATCCAAAAAGCCTCACGTAGGAGGAGTTTTTCCGGTGATCCCCCCCTCTCGTGGGTGCAAAAACCCTCTCTATTGCAAAGGCCTTAAAGCCCTTTACCTGGCGGGCATGCATTTGTATGAAATGTCTTGCTGCATTTGAGATGTTCAGTGCACTCAGATTATTTATGTAATTTAGGTGCTCCAGGAGTCGATTCTTAAATTTTCGGATCGTACTCCCGACATACATCAAATCACAGTTAGTGCACCGGATAACATAAACCACTCAGGCAGTGTTGCAGCTAATATAACTTTGTATAGGAAAACTGCATGAGTGGTCGGATTTTTCAAATGCCTGTGAGGGGATCACAAAATTGCAGGTTTTGCATGGGTTGCCCCCGCATCTTGTGAAACCCTTATATTTGAGACAGCTTGATTTTTTGTTTGCTGCTGATCTATTAGAGGAGAAGAGGGATGGAGACAGTGAGCAGGACAACGTGTTGGCTCTCCTAGAGACAATTTTACAACCTGATTTTAAGGCATTATATAAAATCTCATCATCAAATAAGATGGCTTTATTATAGAGCTAATTTTATTGAATTCCTTACTGTATGCTAAGGATAAAGTTGGAATGTTGTCCTGGTCACTGTCTCCATGCACCCCCCCCCCCCCCCCATCCGAGGTATTATACTTCTTACCATCCCCTCCCTTTCCAAAAAGAATTTCGCGTCTGTCTTTGCGCAGCGCAATATTTCTACCCCTTTGTATCATCCAGTCAGGGTAGTTCCTCGCTTTTAGCCTTATATCTACCTTGCCGAATTCTTCTTCTAGAAGCACAGATGAACTACAATTTCTAGCTGTCCTTATATATTCACCCACGGGGATCGCCCTGATAGTGTGTAAAGGATGATGACTCCTGGCATTCAGGATCGAGTTCCCCACTACCTCTTTCCTATATGTTCGAGTATGGACCACCTCTCCTGGACTACCACGGAGTGTCAAGTCAAGAAAATTGACAATGGAATCACTGGCTGTACAAGTAAAGCGCAAGTTGTAGTCATTGTCATTGAGATAGGCCTGGAGGTCCGGGACGGCAGATACATCGCCCGCCCAAATCATGAGCAGGTCATCGATGTATCTGCCGTACCAGACCAATCCAGGCCCAAAAGGATTTTCCAAACTATAAATATGTTTTTCTTCCCAATATGCCATTGTTAAATTCGCTAGGGACGGTGAAAATTTCGCCCCCATTGACACTCCGCGTGTTTGTAGGTAGTGCACACTATCGAACATAAAATAATTGTGGGTCAGCAAAACGCAGTGACCTCACACACATAGTCTATGTAGCTGGAACTGAATCCTGTGTATCTATGGAGGTGGTACTCCATAGCTAGCAGGGCGACCCCGTGGGGAATAGAAGGATACAGTGCTATAACGTCTGCCGCAATCCATTTGTAGTCGACTTCCCATTTTAAACTAAACATAGCTCTTAACACATCTGCTGTGTCCTTTAGGAACCCAGGTGTGCGCCTGACCAATGGCTGGAGAATATTGTCCAGCCAACTACCCAGGCGCTCAGTCAATGACCCCAAACCAGAGACTATGGGATGAAGGGGGGGAGGGTGGACACCCTTATGGATCTTTGGCAGAGCATGCATAATAGGAGTCACAGGCGCATCCACGCACAGGTACCTATGTTCCGGTTCATTAAATATACCCATATCTCTCCCTTTGTGTATTAGTGACAGATAGCCATCCTTATATTCACCAAGTGGGTCTTTACCTAGTCTCCTGTACGTGGATGCGTCTGCTAGCAAATCCCGCATCTGCCTACCGTATACCTCTTTGTCCATGATGACCACCGCCCCCCCTGTCCGCCATTTTGATGACAATTTTGTCGCACTGCTGCAACTCCATGAGGGCCTGGGTCTGATTATGGGTGAGATTCTCCCTGCTTTTAGCATCCCTGCTGTTTTTTTGGATTCCACCCAACTCTTTCTCCAGCACCTCCTGGAATACATCCATGCTACCGGTGCATGACATTACAGGGTAGAATCTAGCATTGCGGGTCTGAAATTTTTTGCCGGGTTTGGCTACCTCCACGATTCCCTGCTCCTCCTGAAGACCCGCAAGACAGCACAGAGATACCTGTTCTTTGAACAATAAATCCTTATAGGAATTCTCTTCATAGGTCTGTGCCTGTGTCAGCGGGGGATCAGGAGGAGCCGGGATATCATGGAAGTGCCGCGATGCTGTGATCAGTCTGACAAATGCATTGAAATACCGGATCCGTCTCTCTGTGTCATCCGGTAAAAAATGGATCCGGTATTAATTTTTTTTGCATTTTTAAAGGTCTGCGCATGGACAGACCGGAAAGCCGGATCTGTTTTGCCAGAACACTTGATGCCTGATCCAGCACTAATACACTTCAATGTAAATTAATGCCGGATCTGGCATTCCAGAAAGTGTTCAGTATTTTTGGCCGGAGAACAAACTGCAGCATTCTGCGGTATTTTCTCCATCCAAAAAACGTAAGAGGGACTGAATTGATGCATCCTGAACGGAATGCTCTCCATTCAGAATGCATTAAGATAAAACTTTTTTTCCTGTATTGAGCTCCTGTGACAGAACTCAATACCGGAAAACAAAAACGCTAGTGTGAAAGTACCCTTATACAGCTAGCCTGTCAGTACATCAGAGTCAGAAACAGATATAACAGAGTGGAGTTTGCCTACAGTTTCATGCTAAAGCCTGCTGCATCCAAGACAAAGCCTGTACACCGTTTTGGAGAAACCTTAATTCAAGTAAAGCTGCAATTGAACTTCATCTCAAGGTTTGGTCTGGAAGTTATTCTTTTATTCCTCAATTATTTCCCCTATTTATTGCTTTGGAGCCAAAGCCTGGGGTCCAGCGGTATCCAGGTAGGAGCACCGTGACACACATAAAGAGATATTTTAGGCCGCAACATACCACTCGGCATTCCTACACCCACCTGGGACGCGTTATATAGAGGGTCCTGGGGGGAGGCGCCCATTGCATATGTTCAGTACAGGGGAAGATATCACTGATAGAAATCGGGATGCTGTGAATGCAGCTGAAAGTGAAAGTAAAAACAGGTTTTACCCCCATTATTCCCGAATCGATTTCTAACAGTTATTTCTCCTCTGTTGCTTGGACTTTAGCTGTCCCCCCTCCAGTTAGCTAATTTTCCCACTGCCCGAGCTGGACTCGGTCAAAACTGTTAGGTGGTTAATCAGTCTTTTAATTGTGTCAGTGACATAATGCCTTTTGTGGGAGGGGAGATACACCTCATCTAACACAGAAATACAATTGTTTGTCAGCCATTTGGTGCCTCCAGTCCCTTCACATTGTCTTCCACCCGGTCCACGGGCATCCATCTTCCACCTCAACCCCTTGCACATCAGCAAAGCAGTCTATGCCCCAAGTCATACACAGTTACTTAGAGGTCACAAGACCTCAATGGCATCCCGGTCATTAGAGTGACGTCTGCAGTTTGGCGGAAGAGGTGGTGGTCATGCAGTGCCAACCGCACAGCAAAAGAGGGAGCAGGGTACAAAAGCAGAACTGCCATCCCCCAGCCAGTACACATGCTACTGCCCAATGCGCCCAGGGACATAACCAAAGCCAGCGCAAAGGAGTTCCTTGGCGTGACAGTTCTTCAGGCAGTGTGCTGACGACAGGACACGGGTGGTTTGCACGCTGTGCAGTCAGAGCCTGAAGCAAGGCAGAAATGTTTTCAATTTGAGCACCACCTGCATGACCAGGCATCTAACCGCAAAGCATGAGCTGCAGTGGAGTAGACACGTGAAGAACCACGAAAGATCTGAGACTCCTCCTGCTCTTTCTTCTGCTGCAGTCTCGGCCTCTTCCTCCCCCTCTGGAGCGACAGGGCCACCTGGCACCCCTCAAAGTGAGAATGTGACAGCAACACCATTACCACTGTCACCAAGCATCTCCACACTGTCCCATGTAAGCGTTCAGCTGTTTATCCACCAAACACTGGAGAGAAAGAGGAAGTACCCCCCACCTGCGGGCCCCGGACCTGAATGTCACCTTTTCAAAACTCCTAGCCTTTGAAATGCTGCCATTCCGTCTGGTGGAGATGGACAGTTTAAAAAACTTACTGACGGTGGCTGTCCCACATGGTTCCCAGCCACCACTACTTTTACAGGTGGGCTGTCCCTGCCCTGCACGAACAAGTGTGGAAAAACATCAGGTGAGCGCTGCGCAACGTTATCAGTGGTAAGGTCCACATAACCACCGACACGTGGACCAGTAAGCACGGGAAGGGCTGTTATATCTCCAAACTGCCCACTGGGTAAATGTAATGGCGGCTGGGCCCGAGACGGACATTTGGCGCATGTCCAACTGCCACTGAGGATTGCTGGACGTTTCTTGGTGCCTCCTGCTGACTCACTTTCCTCCTCTAGTTCATCCTCTACTACCTCCTCATCACGTCAGCGCAACACCTGCACCACCAACTTCAGCATAGCCAAGAGGAAATGACAGTAGGCTGTTCTGAAACTCCTCTACTTGAGGGAAACACCTCACACAAATAGACAAAAAACGACCCAAGGCGGCTCATTAAAATTAAAATATGAGAAATTCAATAGCTGCAGGCTTTAACCACTTAAGGACTCGGCCCTATTTCACCTTCTGGACTTGGCCATTTTTTGAAAATCTGACCAGTGTCACTTTAAGTGCTGATAACTTTAAAACGCTTTGACTTATCCAGGCCATTCTGAGATTGTTTTTTCATCACATATTGTACTTCATGACACTGGTAAAATGAGGTAAAAAAAATCATTTTTATTTTTAAAAAAATACCAAATTTACCAAAAATTTGTAAAAAAAATTTGCTAATTTCCAAGTTTCAATTTCTCTACTTCTATAATACATAGTAATACCTCCAAAAATAGTTATTACTTTACATTCCCCATATGTGTACTTCATGTTTGGATCATTTTGGGAATGATATTTTATTTTTTGGGGGATGTTACAAGGCTTAGAGGTTTAGAAGCAAATCTTGAAATTTTTCTGAAATTTTCAAAAACCCAATTTTTAGGGACCAGTTCAGGTCTAAAGTCACTTTGCGAGGCTTACATAATAGAAACCACCCAAAAATGACCCCATTCTATAAACTACACCCCTCAAGGTATTCAAAACTGATTTTACAAACTTTGTTAACCCTTTAGGTGTTCCACAAGAATTAATTGAAAATATAGATACAATTTCAAAATTTCCCTTTTTTGGCAGATTTTCCATTTTAATAATTTTTTTCCAGTTACAAAGCAAGGGTTAACAGCCAAACCAAACTAAATATTTATGGCCCTGATTCTGTAGTTTACAGAAACACTCCATATGTGGTCGTAAACTACTGTATGGGCACACGGCAGGGCGCAGAAGGAAAGGAATGCCATACGGTTTTTGAAAGGCAGATTTTGCTGGACTGTTTTTTTTTACACCATGTCCCATTTGAAGCCCCCCTGATGCACCCCTAGAGTAGAAACTCCATAAAAGTGACCCCATCTAAGAAATTACACCCCTCAAGGTATTCAAAACTGATTTTACAAACGTCGTTAACCCTTTAGGTGTTCCACAAGAATTAATGGAAAATAGAGATACAATTTCAAAATTTCACTTTTTTGGCAGATTTTCCATTTTAATATTTTTTTTACTTTTACAAAGCAAGGGTTAACAGCCAAACAAAACTCAATATTTATGGCCCTAATTCTGTAGTTTACAGAAACACCCCATATGTGGTCGTAAACCGCTGTACGGGCACACGGCAGGGCGCAGAAGGAAAGGAATGCCATACGGTTTTTGGGAGGCAGATTTTGCTGGACTGGTTTTTTTGACACCATGTCCCATTTGAAGCCCCTCTGATGCACCCCTAGAGTAGAAACTCCCAAAAATTGGCCCCATTTTAGAAACTATGGGATAGGGTGGCAGTATTGTTGGTACTAGTTTAGGGTACATATGATTTTTGGTTGCTCTATATTACACTTTTTGTGAAGCAAGATAACAAGAAATAGCTGTTTTGGCACTGTTTTTATTTTTTGCTATTTACAACATTCATCTGACAGGTTAGATCATGTAATATTTTTATAGACCAGGTTGTCACGGTTGCGGCGATACCTAATATGTATACTTTTTTTATATTTATGTAAGTTTTACACAATGATTTCTTTTTTGAAGCAAAAAAAAAACATGTTTTAGTGTTTCCATAGTCTGAGAGCCATCATTTTTTCAGTTTTTGGGCGATTACCTTGGATAGGGTATGATTTTTGTGGGATGAGATGACGGTTTTATTGGCACTATTTTGGGGTGCGTGTGACTTTTTGATCGCTTGCTATTACACTTTTTGTGATGTAAGGTGACAAAAAATGGTTTATTTAGCACAGTTTTTATTTTAAATTTTTTACGGTGTTCATCTGAGGGGTTAGGTCATGTGATATTTTTATAGAGCCAGTCGATACGGACGCGGCGATACCTAATATGTATACTTTTTTTCATTTATGTAAGTTATGTATACTTTATTTTTTATTTATGTAAGTTTTACACAATGACTTCATTTTTGAAGCAAAAAAAATCATGTTTTAGTGTTTCCATAGTCTGAGAGCCATAATTTTTTCAGGTTTTGGGCGATCACCTTGGGTAGGGAATGATTTTTGCGGGATGAGATGACGGTTTTATTAGCACTATTTTGGGGTGCGTGTGACTTTTTGATCGCTTGCTATTACACTTTTTGTGATGTAAGGTGACAAAAAATTGTTTATTTAGCACAGTTTTTATGAAAAAAAATATATGGTGTTCATCTGAGGGGTTAGGTCATGTGATATTTTTATAGAGCCGGTCGATATGGACGCGGCGATACCTAATATGTATACTTTTTTTTAATGTAAGTTTTACACAATAACAGCTTTTTTAAAACAAAAAAAATGATGTTTTAGTGTCTCCATATTCTGAGCCATAGTTTTTTTAAATTTTTGTGAGGTTATGGTTAGATTGGTACTATTTTGGTGGGCAAACGCCTTTTTGATCGCTTGCTGTTGTACTTTTTGTGATGTAAGGTGACAAATTTTTTTTTATTTAGCACAGTTTTTATTTTTTATTTTTTACGGTGTTCATCTGAGGGGTTAGGTCATGTGATATGTTTATAGAGCCGGTCAATATGGATGCGGAGATACCTAATATGTATACTTTTTTTCACCCCTATTTTTTACCAATTTTTTTTAACTTTATTTAGGGAAAATGACGTTTTTCTTTATTTTTACTCGAAACTTAAAATTTTTTGGGGAGAAAACCTTATTTTTTAAACTTTTTTTTTCACTTTATTTTTTGTCCCACTTTGGGACTTTAACTTTTGGGGGTCTAATCCTTTACAATGCATTCCAATACTTCTGTATTGGAATGCATTGGCTGTATGAGTAATACTGTGTGTATTACTCATACAGCTTCCGGCCTGTGAGATCCAGGGGGCTGGATCTCACAGGCTCGTCACCGGAAGGCAGCGCAGATGCCTCAGGAAGGCATCGCGCTGCCTTCCATGCCATCGGGTCCCCCCACAGCCCCATGGGGACCCGATGGCACCACTGCCGCCGCCGCACAAGGTAAAAGCCGCAAACCGCAGGTCTGAATTGACCTGCGCTTTGCGGCTATCGCCGACACGAGGGGGGTCACGGGACCCTCCCGCGCATTTAGCCGAGGTGCCTGCTCAATGATTTGAGCAGGCACCGGGTTCAGATCACCGCCCGCCGGGCGGCGGTGATCAGAACAACACATGACGTACCGGTACGTCATGGGTCCTTAAGGACTCGGGAACCATGCCGTACCGGTACGTCATAGGTCCCTAAGGGGTTAAAGTTGTTGTTTCTGGCCTGTTATAAAACTTAACCTTTAAAGGGAAACTGTCACCTGGATTTGGGTATACAGTCGTGGCCAAAAGTTTTGAGAATCACATAAATATTGGAAATTGGAAAAGTTGCTGCTTAAGTTTTTATAATAGCAATTTGCATATACTCCAGAATGTTATGAAGAGGGATCATATGAATTGCATAGTCCTTCTTTGCCATGAAAATTAACTTAATCCCAAAAAAAACTTTCCACTGCATTTCATTGCTGTCATTAAAGGACCTGCTGAGATCATTTCAGTAATCGTCTTGTTAACTCAGGTGAGAATGTTGACGAGCACAAGGCTGGAGATCATTATGTCAGGCTGATTGGGTTAAAATGGCAGACTTGACATGTTAAAAGGAGGGTGATGCTTGAAATCATTGTTCTTCCATTGTTAACCATGGTGACCTGCAAAGAAACGCGTGCAGACATCATTGCGTTGCATGAAAATGGCTTCACAGGCAAGGATATTGTGGCTACTAAGATTGCACCTCAATCAACAATTTATAGGATCATCAAGAACTTCAAGGAAAGAGGTTCAATTCTTGTTAAGAAGGCTTCAGGGCATCCAAGAAAGTCCAGCAAGCGCCAGGATCGTCTCCTAAAGAGGATTCAGCTGCGGGATCGGAGTGCCACCAGTGCAGAGCTTGCTCAGGAGTGGCAGCAGGCTGGTGTGAGCTCATCTGCATGCACAGTGAGGCGAAGATTTTTGGAAGATGGCCTGGTGTCAAGAAGGGCAGCAAAGAAGCCACTTCTCTCCAAAAAAAACATCAGGGACAAATTGATCTTCTGCAGAAAGTATGGTGAATGGACTTCTGAGGACTGGGGCAAAGTCATATTTTCCGATGAAGCCTCTTTCCGATTGTTTGGGGCATCTGGAAAAAGGCTTGTCCGGAGAAGAAAAGGTGAGCGCTACCATCAGTCCTGTGTCATGCCAACAGTAAAGCATCCTGAGACCATTCATGTGTGGGGTTGCTTCTCATCCAAGGGAGTGGGCTCACTCACAATTTTGCCCAAAAACACAGCCATGAATAAAGAATGGTATCAAAACACCCTCCAACAGCAACTTCTTCCAACAATCCAACAACAGTTTGGTGAAGAACAATGCATTTTCCAGCACGATGGAGCACCGTGCCATAAGGCAAAAGTGATAACTAAGTGGCTCGGGGACCAAAACATTGACATTTTGGGTCCATGGCCTGGAAACTCCCCAGATCTTAATCCCATTGAGAACTTGTGGTCGATCCTCAAGAGGCGGGTGGACAAACAAAAACCCACTAATTCTGACAAACTCCAAGAAGTGATTATGAAAGAATGGATTGCTATCAGTCAGGAATTGGCCCAGAAGTTGATTGAGAGCATGCCCAGTCAGATTGCAGAGGTCCTGAAAAAGAAGGGCCAACACTGCAAATACTGACTCTTTGCATAAATGTCATGTAATTGTCGATAAAAGCCTTTGAAACGTATGAAGTGCGTGTAATTATATTTCACTACATCACAGAAGCAACTGAAACAAAGATTTAAAAGCAGTTTAGCAGCAAACTTTGTGAAAACTAATATTTGTGTCATTCTCAAAACTTTTGGCCACGACTGTAGAGCTGAGGACATGGGCTGCTAGGGTAAAATCATTTTGACACAATAAAAGCACAGAGAGCTATGGGGACTGGATATTGCGTATGTGCTAGCGGCAATCTAGCAGCACATGTCTTTAACTCTATACCCAAAATCCTGGTGACAGGTTCCATTTAACCTCTTGGGGACACATGACTTAACGGTACGTCATGATGTCCCGCTACTTAAGGACACATGACGTACCGGTAAGTCATGTGTAGTTCCGATCACCGCCACGCGGCGAGTGGTGATCGGAACAAGGTGCCTGCTCAAATCGTTGAGCATGCACCCTGGGACAATGTGCGGGGGGGTCCTGTGACCCCCTTAGTCCCACCGCCGCCCCCCCCCCCCCCCCCGTGTCGGCAAAAAAACGCAGGTCAATTCAGACCTGTGGTTTGCTGCGTTTCCGGGTTATTCTGGTCTCTGGGCACCCGATAACCCGGAACAGGATGGCGATCGGTGGTGTGATAATACACCACCAAACACCATCCTGCGATCCTGAGAGGTGATGGTGACATCACCTCTCAGGATCGGCTCTGATTGGCTGCAGGAGCGGGCGGGCTGTTCAAATTTTTGCAGCGCTCCTCTCCTCCTCCTTTCTGTATCCGGGAGCCGAGGAGAGAGGGTCGATCTCAAGAGCCAGCACCCCCATCTGTGCCCAGCACCCCCTTCTGACCCTCCACAGTGCCATCTGGCACTAAATGGTATTTAGGGAAAGGTTAGGGACAGGTTAGATTTGGCAGGGATATTCAGGGAAAGTTTAGTGGAAAAAATAAAAAGTTCTTAACTGTTGCATCACCCTGCCCCCCTGCTTGCCCCCCTGCCCCCATACACACACACATTTTTTGGGGCGCAAGCATTTTTTGTATTTTTTTTCTGCGTACGCTGACTGTGGCCGGCACTCTTATCGTCCGGCCACTGTTAGCGCACCCCACCGCTGATCAGCTTCGGATGGCTGATCAGCGAGTTTGAATAAAAATAAAAAATAAACACATTTTTGGGCTTTTTTTTTTTTTTTCCTGTTAGTTTTAGGGCAAAGTCCGCGAACACCCGTGCCCCCACACACACGCACACTAAATAAAGATTTCCATGCACGCACACACACACACTCCCCTATGGCCCGCTGGATGTTCTCGGCCAAGGAGGCATACGCCCAGCTTACCTCCGACTCCGAGAGCCCCAGTGAGGACGAGGATGACCCCACTTTCATTTTGTCATGCGCCTCCTCCTCATCATCTAGCGGGACCATCATGCTAGGGACCCTGTGGCACACACTAGTGCGAGAAGCTCTGGGGCTCGTACTAGTTTTCCAGCCCACCAGTTAAGTCCACCGGAGCCCCCTACCAGTGAACTTGCATGATGTACCCCAGAGTATTTTGAGCCTGCAATTCCTGATTTTGTTGGCCAACCAGGAATCCAGATTCCCACAGTGGGCTTCACTGAATACGACTACTTTAGTCTTTTTTTCAGTGACCACTTTGTGAAACTGATGGTGGAGCAAACTAACCTGTATGCCCAACAGTTCATTGCTCAACACCCGGGCTCCTTTTTGGCTAGGGCCGGTGGCTGGACTCCGGTCAGTGCAGCCGAGATGAGGACATTTTGGGGCCTCGTGCTGCACATGGGCCTAGTCAAAAAAAACTGTGTCAGGCATTACTGGAGTGGGGACGTCCTCTACCAGACCCCACTTTACAGTACGGCCATGACACTTACCCGGTTTGAGGCCAACCGGAAATGCCTGCATTATGCAGGTAATGCAGCATGTCCCCCCCCCCCCCAAGGTGGTCCTGCCTATGACCGCCTGTACAAAATCAGGTCATCGATCACTTTGGGGCCAAATTTTTGGAGGTCTATGTACCTGGAAAGGAGGTCGCGGTTGATGAATCTCTCATTGCTTTCAAGGGGAGATTCATTTTCCTCCAGTATGTTCCCTCTAAGCGGGCGAGGTATGGCGTGAAGCTGTACAAACTTTGTGAGAGTACCTCAGGGTACACTTACAAGTTTCGTGTGTATGAGGGGCGAGATTCCCGTATAGAACCCCCAGAATGTCCCCCCACTCTGGGTGTTAGCGGGAAACTTGTGTGGGACCTTATGCACCCACTGCTAGTTAAAGGTTACCACCTGTACGTGGATAACTTTTATACTAGTATCCCCTTGTTCCAGTTCTTCGCCGCCAGATGCACGTCCACTTATGGGACCATGCGGAAAAATCAACGCGGCCTCCCTACCCACCCCCTCCAGGTACCTATCCCCAGGGGTGAGACCCGTGCCTTACCTTCTGAAACCTGTTGCTGGTCAGATATAAGGACAAGAGGGATGTCCTTGTACTGTCCACAATTCACGGTAACGGCATCACCCCTGTCCCTGTGCGAGGTACCACGGCAACTGTCCTCAAGCCCGATTGTATCGTTGACTACAATCGGTATATGGGAGGAGTTGATCTCTCTGATCAAGTCCTCAATCCATATAATGCCATGCGCAGAACCCGGGTATGGTACAAAAAAGTTGCGGTCTTCTTGGTACAGGTTGCCTTGTACAACTCTTTTGTGCTGTCCCGGAGCGCTGGCAACACAGGGAAATTCCTCCAGTTCTATGAGGCAGTCCTCAAGGCCCTGATCTTTTCTGACCGGGAAAGAGCAGGCCGGAGTACCTCGGGAACTGGAGGCGCCCGGATCGTCCCTGGCCAACACTTTCCAGGTGTGGTCCCCCATACTGGAAAGAAGGGACGGACCCAAAAAAGGTGCAGAGTGTGTCACAGGAGGGGGATACGGAAGGACACCACCACTCAGTGTTACACGTGCCCCGATCATCCGGGCCTCTGCATTATTGGTTGCTTCAGGGAGTACCACACTTCCATGGAGTACTAAATTTATAATCCCCTTCCCCAATTTTAATTCCATTTAGCCACTGACAATCGGAAAACAAAAACTATGGTTCTCAGACTTGATTTTGTAAAACTAAAATAAATGAAAAAAGTATTAGGTATCGCCGGGTCCATAAGAATCTGCTCTATAAAAGTACCCCATGACCTAACCCCTCAGATGAACACTGTCAAAAAAATAAAATAAAAACGGTGCAAAAAAAGGTATTTTTTTGTCACCTTACATCTCAAATAGTGTAATAGCAAGCGATCAAAAAGTCATATGCCCCCAAAATAGTGCCAATAAAACCATCCTGCAAAAAATGAGCCCCTACCTAGATAATCGGCTAAAAACAAAAAAATCTGACTCTTAGACTATGGAGATACTAAAATGTTTTTTTTTTTGTTTATAAAAGGATAATATAGAGTAAAACATAAATAAATAAATAAATAAAAAGACATATTAGGTATTGCCGCGTCCGTAAGAATCTGCTGTATAAAATTACCCCATGACCTAACCCCTCAGATGAACACGGTCAAAAAAATAAAATAAAAACGGTGCCAAAACAGTTATTTTTTGGCAAATATTCCATTTTAAACCGTTTTTTCCAATAGTAAAGCAAGGGTTAACAGCCAAACAAAACTTAATAGTTATTACCCTGATTCTGAAGTTTACACAAACACCCCATATGTGGTCGTAAACTGCTGTATGACCAAACGGCAGGGCGCAGAAGGAAAGGAACGCTGTATGGTTTCTGGAAAGCAGATTTTGATGGCCTTTTTTTTGGCACCATGTCCCATTTGAAGAACCCCTGATGCACCCCTAGAGTAGAAACTCCATAAAAGTGACCCCATCGAAGACACTACACCCCTCAAAGTATTCAAAACTGATTTTACAAACTTTATTAACCCTTTAGGTGTTCCTCAACAGTTTATGGCAAATGGAGATGAAATTTCAGAATTTCTATTTTTGGTAACCTTGCCTCACAAAAATGTGACAATTTTTGTAGCAACCAAAAATCATATGTACCCTAAAAATAGTCGCAACAACACTGCCACCTTATCCCGTATTTTCACAAATAGGGGTCACTTTTTTTTTTGGAGATTGTACTCTAGGGGGAGATTGTACTTTACATCAGGGGGGCTTCAAATGGGACATGGTGTAAATAAACCAGTCCAGCAAAATCTGCCTTCCAAAAACCACATGGCGCACCTTTCCCTCTACGCCCTACCGTGTGACCGTACAGTAGTTTACGGCCACATATGGGGTGATTCTGCAAACTACAGAATCGGGACAATAAATTTAGAGTTTTGTTTGGCTGTTAACCCTTGCTTTGTTACTGGAAAAAATGGATTAAAATGTAAAATGAGCCAAAAAATTGAAATTCTGAAATTTTATCTCCATATGCCATTAACTCCTGTGGAACACCTAAAGTGTTAACGACGTTTGTAAAATCAGTTTTGAATACCTTGGGGGTTTTAGTTTCTAGAATGGGGTCATTTTTCGGTGGTTTCTATTATGTAAGTCTCACAAAGTGACTTCAGACATGAACTGGTCCTTAAAAAGTGGGTTTTTGAAAATTTCTGAAAAATTTCAAGATTTGCTTCTAAACTTGTAAGCCTTGTAACGTCCCCAAAAATTAAAATGTCATTCCCAAAATGATCCAAACATGAAATAGACATATAGGGAATGTAAAATAATAACTATTTTTGGAGGTATTACTATCTATTATAAAAGTAGAGAAATTGAAATTTAGGGTTAGGGTTAGGGTTAGTGGGTACAAATTTTGTTAAATTTTTTTTTTTTAATAAATAAAAATGTCATTTTTTTACTCCATTTTACCAGTGTCATGAGGTACAATATGTGACGAAAAAAACAATCTCAGAATGGCCTGGATAAGTCAAAGCGTTTTCAAGTTATTCACACATAAAGTGACACTGGTCAGATTTCCAAAAAATGGCCTGGTCCTTAAGGTGAAAATGAGCCCAGTCCCTAAGGGGTTAATAAGATAATCCTAGAATATATAGTGCCCAATTATTATATTTTTTAAAAAGTGGCCTAGTTTACTATCATATAATTTATCTCCTCTTGCTCTTATTAGTTTTTTTGGGGAGTACCTAGTAAAAGGAGACCTACGGAAATATTTACTCCATATTCCCTAATAGGTTAACTGGAAGAACTTTTTTCAATGTAGCATTTTAAAGTCAGTGTATTATTATGTTGCCACTTTAGTATATCTTTAACAGCTAGCTGATTGATGTGCTTTAGTTTGTACAATTTGTTGTATCATCTATTCGCTTCTTATTGCTTGTGTTTATTCAAACGGCTACCTGTCAGATCAGATGTTACTCCCTCACTAGGCTCTTATCTCTGTCTAGGTCATTTGTACAGAGTGTCTGCAGTACGCTCCGCTGCTCAGTGAGATCTAAAAGCGAATTGCAGCTCCCCCGACACCAGTTGCAATGAAGCAACAAGGTCACAGGGTCCCTTTTAGTGATATGGTGGTAGGTGGTACCCAGGTGTAGGAATGCCAGAGTGGTGTAGGGTAGGGAAGTAGTATAATGTCCCCAACTTGTTGCACGTGTCACGGTTCTCCTACCTGGATATGCTGGACGCCAGGCGTGGCCTTCCGAAAGCAGAAAAAAGGGTAGTAGTAGCAGTAGGGGATGAAGAATAAATTATGTCCAGACCTTGTGATGGAGTTGATAACAGCTTTACTTGAATAAACTTTTCTCCAAACGATTTACAGGCTTTGTCTTGGTTTCCAGCAGGCTTTGGCATTAAATGTGGCAGTCAAGCTCTTCTCTACTACTTCTGTTGCTCTCTGGCTCTGCTGTGCTGACAGGCTGGCTATAGAACTCAGCTTCTTCTTTATGCTGTACCTCACTTTCTGTGGTCTGGTCTGTCTCTTGCTTTGTCCAGGCAACTTTACTCCTGGCTTCATAGGCTTCCAGCTTCTGCCTCCATGTTCAGCTGAGCTGAAGGTGCTCCAGCTGGCCTATACAGGACTCGTCAACCTACAACCTTACCCTAGCAGGGGTAAACTGAACTAACTCTAACTAGAATTCCACCCTCCCTGCAGAAAGTGGGACACTACAGAGTGGGGCCAAAATGGAAAGAAAGGTTCCATTCTAGATACCTGTAGCTCTGCCATGTTTGCCGCCATCTGCTGGTGAACCAGGCAAAATACACTTAAACACAACAGTTACATGAAAATAGATATGCACATTGTGGTAAACCTGTAATAAATACACAAGATGACATTTAGGTTTACCATAAGAGACAGTAGCAAGGTGCGAAGGTGGTAATGCACCTCTGGGGCGTTACACAGAGGTTCCTGAAGAATTACCCTGAGATGTCAGAGCTGCTAGAAAGACAAATCTGTGGATGCTACAGGTATGGTGGCTGTGTAACCTGTAGGTTCACAGCAAACAATTATCAGTCAGAGTACAGGGAGGAAGTATAAAATTGTAGATTTTATAAACTGCAAATCTAAAGGAGTAGTATATAAAATCACATGTCGTACTAAGGAATTCTTGGGAAAAAACCCTTACTGAGGTACAATGGAGAGTTGGTGAACATCTAGGGGACATTAGAAACAAGAGAGACAAAACAAGTATAAGCAAGATATTGCTGCATTTGTGGGAGGGGAGGCTGATTACAAGGCTATTCATACGCACCTGTGGGCCCAGGCTGGCTGATTAGTAGGCTATTTATAGGCACCTGTGGGCCCAGGCTGACGCCGATTCAGCTGACTTCACCCACCCACCCACACCATCTTACAGTCACTTCACATTAGGGTGGCCCACTTTAGGCTGCCCTACCACAGCAGTTATGGCATAACTCTACTGCTTGTTGTAGATGGGGTTAGATAGGTTAGGTTCACCTTTCTGATAGCCGATCCGACCACAATTGCTAAACATGTTCTCCTTGAACATAATAGGAACACTGATTGTTTAAAGTTTATCATATCAGAATTGATTTGACCGTTCCTATGTTGTGGCAGTTTTGATCAGATGTTGTTCCAACATGAGACCCAATGCATATTTAAACTAAGAACAATGGCCCCAAATGATCTCAGCAAGCAACTTAATTTCAGTTGCTTCATTTAAAAACCCACAATATAGGGTCCTACATTCCTGTCTAGCCAGGGCACAGTTTTGCAGGATGAGGAGAAGGAGAACCCCCGTTCACAGCAGGGTGGCACCCAATTCAGCTCACGGGTATCACTGGAGCGTGGCTGGGGGGATACAGAAGACACAGCCGATACACTTTTCTGCAGCTTGTCGTTGCCTCTGGGCAGCCTGGCACACATGAGCGACTACATGCTGCAGTGCCTGCGCAACATCCGCCGAGTTGCCCACATTCTAACCAGTGCTGAATACTGGGTGGCCACCCTGCTGGATCCCCGCTACAAGGACAGCATGTCCTTAACTTCATCACTGGAGCATGATCAGAAGATCGGAAGAACGCATGCTGGTAGAGCTACTGATAGCGTTCCCATCTGACAGCGGGGGCTCAGTGGAAGCACGAGATGGAGGAGGAGGAAGTCGCCAACACAGCAGGGGCACCATCAGCACATCAGAAGGGAGGGTTAGCATGGCCAAAATGTGAAAAAGCTTTGTCAGCACACCACAACAACCAGCACCACCATCTGATATGGACCATCTTAGCAGGAGGCAGGGTTTCAGCAACATGGTGGAACAGTACGTGTGCACACGTCTGCACGCTCTGACTGATGGGTCTGCCCCATTTAACTTTTGGGTCTACAAATTGGGCACATGGCCTGAGCTTGCCCTTTATGCCTTGGAGGTGCTGGCCTGCCCTGCAGCAAGTAAATTGTCCGAATGTGTGTTTAGCTCTGACGAAGATTAGCGAACTAATCGAAACGCGTTGGAGTAACTTTGGTCCTCCTCGTCCACCGTAGCTACTGCCGTGATGTCACGCAGCGCTCGGTGCGAGTGCAAACAAGCGACTTTTTCTAACCACGAGCTGTGCCACCGGCTGTTCCCCACACATTAGTGCTTCACCTTAATGTCCCCACACAGTAGTGCTCCCCATAATTTAAGTGAAGGCACACAGTGGTATAAGAAATATAAAAATCTGGGGCAGGCTGCTGCCCTGCACACAGCAGTTTTTGTCCAGCTGGTCCTCAGTAGGGATGAGCGAACTTCTGTGTTCAAGTTCGCCGTACAAGGTTCTGATTCGGGTTATCTAAGAATTCCGTTATGGATTCTGTTACCACGGGCCATCACTAGTTATTAGCATACTTGCCAGATTGTGGCAATGTCGGATCCATAGGACTAAAGCAAGTTGTTTCCTGCTGCAGGTGTGAAACTAAATATCACCATTTTCCGATGACCTAACCCTGGTTAGGGTTAGGGTTAGGGTTAGGGTTGGGTTTCTCGAGCACGGGGCTGGCGGGGCTTAGGCGCTGGCATCCCGGGTGATCGCAGGCCCCCAGGGCTGACGGCTTGGGGCGCTGGGAAGCCCAGCTGATGGCAGCCCCATAGCTGACGGGTTGGTGCTCTAGCATCCCGGGTGATGGCAGCCCCAGGGCTGACGGCTTGGGCGCTGGAAGCCCAGGAGATGGCAGCCCCATAGCTGACGGATTGGGCTCTAGCATCCCGGGTGATGGCAGCCCCAGGGCTGACGGCTGGGGCGCTGGCAGCCCAGGTGATGGCAGCCCCATAGCTGACGGATTGGGCTCTAGCATCCCGGGTGATGGCAGCCGCAGGGCTGACGGCTGGCATCCTGGATACGTAGAACTACAGGTAACAGCACTCTGCTATTCAATTGCGCAAAGATATAAGCAAACACTAAAAGAATAAATGCTTGGGGGTCATACTTACTGCAAATGCAGCTAGAAGCTTTTTGCGAATATAATTGATCAAAAATATTTCGGGCCCATCTACCGGTCGTCAAGGTCGCTTCTAATCAGATGGGTCCTACTCTGACATGCCTCTCCTGGGCTTACAGCCTACAATCTGGGCAAAGTAGTACCAAGCTGCATCCTACACATGCCTCTCCCAGGTTGCGAGCCTGCAGTATGGGCTGGGTAGAATACAGCTGTACAAGCTATCTAATTAAAAGCACATGGTAAATGGGCTGGTGGTGCACGGTTCAATCTCACCACCAGGGGGAGCCACTCCCCTAGTGGCAGTGACAATGGGGAAAAAATAAACGAACCAGCACCTCCACAATAAGTGAATATAAGAACGCAGGTGCACGCTACCTTGGCTAAAACACACTTGGATACGTAGAACTACAGGTAACAGCACTCTGCTAGTCAATTGCGCAAAGATATAAGCAAACACTAAAAGAATAAATGCTTTGGGGTCATACTTACTGCAAATGCAGCTAGAAGCTTTTTGCGAATATAATTGATCAAAAATATTTCGGGCCCATCTACCGGTCGTCAAGGTCGCTTCTAATCAGATGGGTCCTACTCTGACATGCCTCTCCTGGGCTTACAGCCTACAATCTGGGCAAAGTAGTACCAAGCTGCATCCTACACATGCCTCTCCCAGGTTGTGAGCCTGCAGTATGGGCTGGGTAGAATACAGCTGTACAAGCTATCTAATTAAAAGCACATGGTAAATGGGCTGGTGGTGCACGGTTCAATCTCACCACCAGGGGGAGCCACTCCCCTAGTGGCAGTGACAATGGGGAAAAAATAAACGAACCAGCACCTCCACAATAAGTGAATATAAGAACGCAGGTGCACGCTACCTTGGCTAAAACACACTTGGATACGTAGAACTACAGGTAACAGCACTCTGCTAGTCAATTGCGCAAAGATATAAGCAAACACTAAAAGAATAAATGCTTGGGGGTCATACTTACTGCAAATGCAGCTAGAAGCTTTTTGCGAATATAATTGATCAAAAATATTTCGGGCCCATCTACCGGTCGTCAAGGTCGCTTCTAATCAGATGGGTCCTACTCTGACATGCCTCTCCTGGGCTTACAGCCTACAATCTGGGCAAAGTAGTACCAAGCTGCATCCTACACATGCCTCTCCCAGGTTGTGAGCCTGCAGTATGGGCTGGGTAGAATACAGCTGTACAAGCTATCTAATTAAAAGCACATGGTAAATGGGCTGGTGGTGCACGGTTCAATCTCACCACCAGGGGGAGCCACTCCCCTAGTGGCAGTGACAATGGGGAAAAAATAAACGAACCAGCACCTCCACAATAAGTGAATATAAGAACGCAGGTGCACGCTACCTTGGCTAAAACACACTTGGATACGTAGAACTACAGGTAACAGCACTCTGCTAGTCAATTGCGCAAAGATATAAGCAAACACTAAAAGAATAAATGCTTGGGGGTCATACTTACTGCAAATGCAGCTAGAAGCTTTTTTCGAATATAATTGATCAAAAATATTTCGGGCCCATCTACCGGTCGTCAAGGTCGCTTCTAATCAGATGGGTCCTACTCTGACATGCCTCTCCTGGGCTTACAGCCTACAATCTGGGCAAAGTAGTACCAAGCTGCATCCTACACATGCCTCTCCCAGGTTGTGAGCCTGCAGTATGGGCTGGGTAGAATACAGCTGTACAAGCTATCTAATTAAAAGCACATGGTAAATGGGCTTGTGGTGCACGGTTCAATCTCACCACCAGGGGGAGCCACTCCCCTAGTGGCAGTGACAATGGGGAAAAAATAAACGAACCAGCACCTCCACAATAAGTGAATATAAGAACGCAGGTGCACGCTACCTTGGCTAAAACACACTTGGATACGTAGAACTACAGGTAACAGCACTCTGCTAGTCAATTGCGCAAAGATATAAGCAAACACTAAAAGAATAAATGCTTGGGGGTCATACTTACTGCAAATGCAGCTAGAAGCTTTTTGCGAATATAATTGATCAAAAATATTTCGGGCCCATCTACCGGTCGTCAAGGTCGCTTCTAATCAGATGGGTCCTACTCTGACATGCCTCTCCTGGGCTTACAGCCTACAATCTGGGCAAAGTAGTACCAAGCTGCATCCTACACATGCCTCTCCCAGGTTGTGAGCCTGCAGTATGGGCTGGGTAGAATACAGCTGTACAAGCTATCTAATTAAAAGCACATGGTAAATGGGCTGGTGGTGCACGGTTCAATCTCACCACCAGGGGGAGCCACTCCCCTAGTGGCAGTGACAATGGGGAAAAAATAAACGAACCAGCACCTCCACAATAAGTGAATATAAGAACGCAGGTGCACGCTACCTTGGCTAAAACACACTTGGATACGTAGAACTACAGGTAACAGCACTCTGCTAGTCAATTGCGCAAAGATATAAGCAAACACTAAAAGAATAAATGCTTGGGGGTCATACTTACTGCAAATGCAGCTAGAAGCTTTTTGCGAATATAATTGATCAAAAATATTTCGGGCCCATCTACCGGTCGTCAAGGTCGCTTCTAATCAGATGGGTCCTACTCTGACATGCCTCTCCTGGGCTTACAGCCTACAATCTGGGCAAAGTAGTACCAAGCTGCATCCTACACATGCCTCTCCCAGGTTGTGAGCCTGCAGTATGGGCTGGGTAGAATACAGCTGTACAAGCTATCTAATTAAAAGCACATGGTAAATGGGCTGGTGGTGCACGGTTCAATCTCACCACCAGGGGGAGCCACTCCCCTAGTGGCAGTGACAATGGGGAAAAAATAAACGAACCAGCACCTCCACAATAAGTGAATATAAGAACGCAGGTGCACGCTACCTTGGCTAAAACACACTTGGATACGTAGAACTACAGGTAACAGCACTCTGCTAGTCAATTGCGCAAAGATATAAGCAAACACTAAAAGAATAAATGCTTGGGGGTCATACTTACTGCAAATGCAGCTAGAAGCTTTTTGCGAATATAATTGATCAAAAATATTTCGGGCCCATCTACCGGTCGTCAAGGTCGCTTCTAATCAGATGGGTCCTACTCTGACATGCCTCTCCTGGGCTTACAGCCTACAATCTGGGCAAAGTAGTACCAAGCTGCATCCTACACATGCCTCTCCCAGGTTGTGAGCCTGCAGTATGGGCTGGGTAGAATACAGCTGTACAAGCTATCTAATTAAAAGCACATGGTAAATGGGCTGGTGGTGCACGGTTCAATCTCACCACCAGGGGGAGTGGCTCCCCCTGGTGGTGAGATTGAACCGTGCACCACCAGCCCATTTACCATGTGCTTTTAATTAGATAGCTTGTACAGCTGTATTCTACCCAGCCCATACTGCAGGCTCACAACCTGGGAGAGGCATGTGTAGGATGCAGCTTGGTACTACTTTGCCCAGATTGTAGGCTGTAAGCCCAGGAGAGGCATGTCAGAGTAGGACCCATCTGATTAGAAGCGACCTTGACGACCGGTAGATGGGCCCGAAATATTTTTGATCAATTATATTCGCAAAAAGCTTCTAGCTGCATTTGCAGTAAGTATGACCCCCAAGCATTTATTCTTTTAGTGTTTGCTTATATCTTTGCGCAATTGACTAGCAGAGTGCTGTTACCTGTAGTTCTACGTATCCAAGTGTGTTTTAGCCAAGGTAGCGTGCACCTGCGTTCTTATATTCACTTATTGTGGAGGTGCTGGTTCGTTTATTTTTTCCCCATTGTCACTGCCACTAGGGGAGTGGCTCCCCCTGGTGGTGAGATTGAACCGTGCACCACCAGCCCATTTACCATGTGCTTTTAATTAGATAGCTTGTACAGCTGTATTCTACCCAGCCCATACTGCAGGCTCACAACCTGGGAGAGGCATGTGTAGGATGCAGCTTGGTACTACTTTGCCCAGATTGTAGGCTGTAAGCCCAGGAGAGGCATGTCAGAGTAGGACCCATCTGATTAGAAGCGACCTTGACGACCGGTAGATGGGCCCGAAATATTTTTGATCAATTATATTCGCAAAAAGCTTCTAGCTGCATTTGCAGTAAGTATGACCCCCAAGCATTTATTCTTTTAGTGTTTGCTTATATCTTTGCGCAATTGACTAGCAGAGTGCTGTTACCTGTAGTTCTACGTATCCAAGTGTGTTTTAGCCAAGGTAGCGTGCACCTGCGTTCTTATATTCACTTATTGTGGAGGTGCTGGTTCGTTTATTTTTTCCCCATTGTCACTGCCACTAGGGGAGTGGCTCCCCCTGGTGGTGAGATTGAACCGTGCACCACCAGCCCATTTACCATGTGCTTTTAATTAGATAGCTTGTACAGCTGTATTCTACCCAGCCCATACTGCAGGCTCACAACCTGGGAGAGGCATGTGTAGGATGCAGCTTGGTACTACTTTGCCCAGATTGTAGGCTGTAAGCCCAGGAGAGGCATGTCAGAGTAGGACCCATCTGATTAGAAGCGACCTTGACGACCGGTAGATGGGCCCGAAATATTTTTGATCAATTATATTCGCAAAAAGCTTCTAGCTGCATTTGCAGTAAGTATGACCCCCAAGCATTTATTCTTTTAGTGTTTGCTTATATCTTTGCGCAATTGACTAGCAGAGTGCTGTTACCTGTAGTTCTACGTATCCAAGTGTGTTTTAGCCAAGGTAGCGTGCACCTGCGTTCTTATATTCACTTATTGTGGAGGTGCTGGTTCGTTTATTTTTTCCGGCTGGCATCCTGGGTGATGGCAGCCCAGGTGATGGCAGCCCAAGACAGGACCTTGGACCAGCATAATAAAAAAGATGCACACATCAAACACGGCCTAAAGAGTATGTATAAACAACACGTCTCACATTGCTGAGCACTGACAGGGCATAGGGAGGACTCGAACCCGTGAACACAGCTGTCAGCACAGCCCAAATACCATAGAAGAGAGAGCCTTTACCCACTTAGCTATTGGAGCACTTGAGGTGACGACCAGCCCATGCTCAGAGCATTTGAGGTGACAGAGTAGCCCATGCTCAGGGCCTTTGGGATGATGGATAACCCCAACCCTAACCTCAGGGCTCGTAGAGGGGGTCTAGGGCTACAAGGGGAGACCTGAAGCAAGTCTCTGGGACCTTCCCTCCGGGAATGGCAGCGGGTCAAAGTCAGACATTCTCACCCGCCTACAGTGCTCCTTTCCTGGGTAGAAATTTCCCAAGTCCCCCTCCTCCATGGAAGTCCCCTCCAGGGGTGAGCATTAAGCACACCCGGTGGTGCCCCCTCCAGGGGCAAGCATTAAGCCCACCCGGCGGCCCTCCTCCATGGAAGTCCCCTCCAGGGGCGAGCATTAAGCCCACCCGGCGGTGCCCCCTCCACGGGCGAGCATTAAGCCCACCCGGCGGCCCTCCTCCATGGAAGTCCCCTCCAGGGGCGAGCATTAAGCCCACCCGGCGGCCCTCCTCCATGGAAGTCCCTTCCCGGGACGAGCATTAAGCCCACCCGGCGGTACCCCCTCCAGGGGCGAGCATTAAAAACTTCCGTCCAGCAAGTCTCCGGGAGTCTCTGGGACTTGCCATCAAGGAATGGCAGCGGGTCAAAGTCAGACCGTTATCCGATTTCACATCCATAGCGCCTGGGGACGTTTTCCACCAAGTCCCCCTCCTCCATTTAAGTCTCAATCCAGGGGCGAGCATTAAACCCACCTGGCGGTACCCCCTCCAGGGGTGAGCAAGTCTCTGGGAAGGGTTAGGGAGAGTGCGCCACCGGCGGCCCGCTCTCCCCACTGCCAGGCAGCCCTGTGTCACCACAGACAGCCTGGGGGGGCACCGGACGCTACCGGGGCGCGACTCGCGATGTCTGGCCTTAAGGGGACGAAGGGGAAGGCGTTGGGCGCGCGGAGCAGAGGGGGAACCGCTTTCCCCGCTCTCCCTCCCCGACCCCGTGGGAAAAACCCACCCCTGCGACACCCCAGCCGCGCCGCAGCCGCCACAACCACCGGGAAGGGTTGGGGACGGCGGGGCGATTGATGGAGAAGCGACCTTCAGACGGGAGTAGCCCCGGGAGGAACCCGGGGCCGCAAGGTGCTTTCAAAGTTCTCGCACGGCTGGCGAGGTCTGGCCTTGGGGGGACGAAGGGGAAGGCGTTGGGCGCGCGGAGCAGAGGGGGAACCGCTTTCCCCGCTCTCCCTCCCCGACCCCGTGGGAAAAACCCACCCCTGCGACACCCCAGCCGCGCCGCCGCCACAACCACCGGGAAGGGTTGGGGACGGCGGGGCGATTGATGGAGAAGCGACCTTCAGACGGGAGTAGCCCCGGGAGGAACCCGGGGCCGCAAGGTGCGTTCAAAGTTCTCGCACGGCTGGCGAGGTCTGGCCTTGGGGGGACGAAGGGGAAGGCGTTGGGCGCGCGGAGCAGAGGGGGAACCGCTTTCCCCGCTCTCCCTCCCCGACCCCGTGGGAAAAACCCACCCCTGCGACACCCCAGCCGCGCCGCCGCCGCCACAACCACCGGGAAGGGTTGGGGACGGCGGAGCGATTGATGGAGAAGCGACCTTCAGACGGGAGTAGCCCCGGGAGGAACCCGGGGCCGCAAGGTGCGTTCAAAGTGCTCGCACGGCTGGCGAGGTCTGGCCTTGGGGGGACGAAGGGGAAGGCGTTGGGCGCGCGGAGCAGAGGGGGAACCGCTTTCCCCGCTCTCCCTCCCCGACCCCGTGGGAAAAACCCACCCCTGCGACACCCCAGCCGCGCCGCCACAACCACCGGGAAGGGTTGGGGACGGCGGGGCGATTGATGGAGAAGCGACCTTCAGACGGGAGTAGCCCTGGGAGGAACCCGGGGCCGCAAGGTGCGTTCAAAGTTCTCGCACGGCTGGCGAGGTCTGGCCTTGGGGGACAAAGGGGAAGGCGTGGGGCGCGCGGAGCAGAGGGGGAACCGCTTTTCCCGCTCTCGCTCCCCGACCCCGTGGGAAAAACCCACCCCTGCGACAGACCCCAGCCGCGCCGCCGCCGCCACAACCACCGGGAAGGGTTGGGGACGGCGGGGCGATTGACGGAGAAGCGACCTTCAGACAGGAGTAGCCCCGGGAGGAACCCGTGGCCACAAGGTGCGTTCGAAGTTCTCGCACGGCTGGCGAGGTCTGGCCTTGGGGGGACGAAGGGGAAGGCTTGGGGCGCGCGGAGCAGAGGGGGAACCGCTTTCCCCACTCTCCCTCCCCGACCCCGTGGGAAAAACCCACCCCTGCGACCGACCCCAGCCACGCCGCCACCGCCACCGGGAAGGGTGGGGGGCGGCGGGGCGATCGATGGAGAAGCGACCCTGAGACAGCCATAGCCCCGGGAGAATTGGTGGACAGCACCGCGCGGAAGGCAGCAGTAACGTCAACCCAGCTGTAGACGGTCGAGAGAGTGACACGGAGGGTGGTTCGGGGACCTGCTCAGAGCCCCCCCCGCTGGCCCAGCCAACCCCGTCTCCGCATCGCCTCTCCACCATCCCACCCGGGGCGTTTTGACGTACCACGCTTCCCAACACAGACGCCTCCGACTTCTCTCCAGCCCCCAAGCCCGACCCCGGCAAGACGCAGAAGTACGGCTGCGGGGGGCACGGGATGAAGGGATGCAGAGACCCCTTCTTCCCAACCGTCCAATCCACCTTCCCACCAACAGTCAACCGTTTTTTTTTTTGGGTGCGCCGCAGTTCCACATCTCTGCCGTCCCCGCTGCTTGGGATAGGCTGGCACACACCCCGTACGGGTGGTCACCCCTCCAGCGCGGCTGCTCGGTGCATTTCCATCATCTCGCTCAGCTCGGTGAGCTGAGCCCTGGTGTCCAGGCGCTCGGCCCTCCACCCTGGTTCGGTCGAGGGACAGCGAGGCTTCGAAACCTACCGCCTGACGGCATGCGATACCCGGATCGGCCTGCACCCGGGCAAGGCACCGCACCTCTCCCGGGATTTGGTTCCTTGTACCCTCGGCGGGAGGCTAACAGAGGGGGAGGGTCGGAGGACAGCACCGCATGTAAGGCAGCACCGCATGGAAGGCAGCAGTAGCGTCGACCCAGCTGGACCCGGTCGAGAGAGTGACACGGAGGGTTGTCCGGGGACCTGCTCAGAGCCGCCCCCCGCGGGCCCGGCCATCCCCATCTCCGCATCGCCTCTCCACCATCCCACCCGGGGGCTTTCGACGTACCACGCTTCCCAACACAGACACCTCCTCCGACTCCTCTCCAGCCCCAAGCCCGACCCCGGCAAGACACTTGTCGGTGAGATGCAGAAGTACGGTTGCGGGGGGCACGGGATGAAGGGATGCAGAGACCCCTTCTTCCCAACCGTCCAATCCACCTTCCCACCAACAGTCAACCGTTTTTTTTTTGGGTGCGCCGCAGTTCCACATCTCTGCCGTCCCCGCTGCTTGGGATAGGCTGGCACACACCCCGTACGGGTGGTCACCCCTCCAGCGCGGCTGCTCGGTGCATTTCCATCATCTCGCTCAGCTCGGTGAGCTGAGCCCTGGTGTCCAGGCGCTCGGCCCTCCACCCTGGTTCGGTCGAGGGACAGCGAGGCTTCGAAACCTACCGCCTGACGGCATGCGATACCCGGATCGGCCTGCACCCGGGCAAGGCACCGCACCTCTCCCGGGATTTGGTTCCTTGTACCCTCGGCGGGAGGCTAACAGAGGGGGAGGGTCGGAGGACAGCACCGCATGTAAGGCAGCACCGCATGGAAGGCAGCAGTAGCGTCGACCCAGCTGGACCCGGTCGAGAGAGTGACACGGAGGGTTGTCCGGGGACCTGCTCAGAGCCGCCCCCCGCGGGCCCGGCCATCCCCATCTCCGCATCGCCTCTCCACCATCCCACCCGGGGGCTTTCGACGTACCACGCTTCCCAACACAGACACCTCCTCCGACTCCTCTCCAGCCCCAAGCCCGACCCCGGCAAGACACTTGTCGGTGAGATGCAGAAGTACGGTTGCGGGGGGCACGGGATGAAGGGATGCAGAGACCCCTTCTTCCCAACCGTCCAATCCACCTTCCCACCTACAGTCAACCGGGTTTCTTTCGGGTGCGCCGCAGTTCCACATCTCTGCCGGCCCCCGCTGCTTGGGATAGGCTGGCACACACCCCATACGGGTGGTCACCCCTCCAGTGCGGCTGCTCGGGTACATTTCCGTCATCTCGCTCAGCTCGTGTCCGGGCGCTCGACCCTCCACCCTGGTTCGGGCAAGGGACTGCGAGGCTTCGAAACCTACCGCCCGACGGTGTGCGGTACCTGGATCAGCCTGCACCCGGGGCAAGGCACCGCACCTCCCCCAGGATTTGGTTCTGTGTGCCCTTGGTGGGGGGTGGTAACAGAGGGGGAGGGTCGGAGGACAGCACCGCATGGAAGGCAGCAGTAGCGTCGACCCAGCTGGACCCGGTCGAGAGAGTGACACGGAGGGTAGTTCGGGGACCTGCTCAGAGCCCCCCCCGCGGGCCCGGCCCATCCCCATCTCCGCATCGCCTCTCCGCCATCCCACCCGGGGGGTTTCGACGTACCACGCTTCTCAACACAGACGCCTCCGACTTTTCTCCAGCCCCATGCCCAACCCCGCCGAGATGCTTGGCGGTGGGACACGGCAGTGCAGCTGCGGGGGGCACAGGAGAAGGGATGCGGATCCCCCTTTTTCCCAACCGACCACCTTCCCACCGCCAGTCGACCAGGTTTCTTTCGGGTGCACCGCAGTCCCACATCTGCAGCAGCACTCGCTGGTCAGGATAGGCCGGCACGCACCCCTAATCTTGGAGACAAGCACATATACTGGCAGGATCAACCAGGTAGGTGGCGGAGCGAGGAGGGGGTTCCGGAGAAACCGCCCCCCGTGGAGAGGGAGGAGGAGGTGGAAGGAAAGATCCAGAGTCTGACCACCACCCCTGAAGGGCACACGCACCAACAAGCATGGCCCTCTTCCTCCCCTCCTAGCCGCTGAGGCAGAGGAGCAGACGAGGGTGGGGTGAGAGGGAAGGAGATTGTGGAGGAGGAGAAAAAGCCCCCAGGGCCAAGGCCAGGGGACAGGTCACCTGCCTCTCAGCTCCTTGTCTACCGCTTCAACCCTATTGTCTCTCTTCTCTGGCAACACAGGGCTATGCGGCATGGATGATCCCACACCCCCAGCCACCACAGGCAAGGTCACTCGGAAGGCACAGGTCATCCTGCCGTGGGTCACCAACAAGTGGATCGCACGGCCGCACCAGCCAGCCGGCGAGGAACCCAACAGCACAGAAGATGTTCTGCCGCCGCACTGGAAACACCTAGGAGATGGATCAGCTCGGGTTACTGGAGAGTGGCAGAAGGCAGACACCCCACGCATCCCTTAGGCCCGACGCAAATCGGGTGACTGGGGAGCAGCGGAGAGCATACAACCCACGCATCCCTTAGGCCCTTGAAGAACCTCCCATGGTGAGACCACACGACTTCAGGCACATTTTTTCTGGAAGTTCGGGTTTACGGGTGTCGACTGCAGAGATGATGTGCCGAAGCCACACAGAGAACACCACAGGAATGGAACAATTCAGGTTACTGGGGAGTGTCACAGGGAAGACACCCCACACATCCCTTAGGCCCGAGGCAAATCGGGTGACTGGGGAACAGCGGAGGGCATACGACCCAAACATCCCTTAGGCCCTGGAAGGTCCTCCCATGGTGAGACCACACAACTTCAGACACATTTTTCTGCCAGAAAGAGTGTCCAGCTGTCAACTGCACAGGAAAGGTGCCTCCACCACGCAGGGAACACCACAGGAAGGGAACAAACCGGGTTACTGGGGAGTGTCAGAGGGCAGACACCCCACGCATCCCTTAGGCCCGAGGCAAATCGGGTGACTGGGGAGCAGCGGAGGGCATACAACCAAAACATCCCTTAGGCCCAGGAGGTCCTCCAGTGGTGAGACCGCACGGTTTCAAACACATTTTTTCTGCCAGATCGGGTGTCTGGCTGTCGACTGCACAGAAAATATGCCTCTACCACATGGGGAACACCACTTGGACGGAACAAACCAGGTTACTGGGGAGTGACAGCGGGCATACACCCCACGCATCCCTTAGTCCCGAAGTGAATCAGGAAACTGGGGAGCGGCGGAGGGCATACGACCCACGCATCCCTTAGGCCCAGGAGGTCCTCCCATGGTGAGAATGCACGGTTTTAAACACATTTTCTGCCCGCTCAGTTGTTAGGGTATCGACCGCAGAGAAGATGTGCCGCCACACAGGGCACACCACAGGAATTGAACAACTCGGGTTACTGGGGAGAAGCAGAGGGCAGACACCCCACACATCCCTTAGGACCGAAATTAATCGGTTCACTGGGAAGCGGTGAAGGGCATACAAGACCCACGCATCCCTTAGGCCCGGGAGGTCATCTCATGGTGAGACCGCACGGCTTCAGACACCTTTTTCTGCCCGTTCGGAGCGAGCTCGACAGGACAGCCAGAGGGGTTCCCCCCCAACACCCACCACCAGCATCAGATGGGTAGGGGTTGGATTGATAAGGGGACCACCATAAGCGCCGCAACCCCGGCTAGAAGGGAGAGGGGAAAACCTCGCCTTACGCCAGCACGGACTCCAAAGTCCGGCCTAGCGAGGGTCCCATCCCGCGGGTCACAACATGCCAAATCGATCATGGGAGCAAGAGGTTCACACAGACAAGATCTGAGACTGGAGAAAGCAGCAGGAGGAGTGGGGGACTCCTACCCAGGCCCCTGGAACTGCCGGTGGGATGCGCCCACCCAGTTTGCTCCCCTGGGCCTCTCTACCTTCTTCCGGGAGGTGTTGGAAAGGGGTGCCCCCTTTCCTGTCACATGCCTCTGAGACCCAGGGGTGTCGAGCTGTCCTGCCCAACCCCTGGAACTGCTGGCGGCATGCGACGGCCAGGTTCGCTCTCATAGCTGGTTCTCTCGCTCAAACTGACAAAGTCTACCTTCTCTTGCTGGCGGGAGGAGTGTGGGACTCCTGCCCAGGCCCCTGGAACTGCCGGTGGGATGCGCCCACCCAGTTCGCTCCCCTGGGCCTCTCTACCTTCTTCCGGGAGGTGTTGGAAAGGGGGGCCCCCTTTCGTGTCACATGCCTCTGAGACCCAGGGGTGTCAAGCCATCCTGCCCAGCCCCTGGAACTGCTGTCGGTATGCGACGGCCAGGTTCGATCTCATAGCTGGTTCTCTCGCTCAAACCAACAAAGTCTATCTTTCTACCTTCTCTTGCCGGCGGGAGGAGTGTGGGACTCCTGCCCAGGCCCCTGGAACTGCCGGTGGGATGCGCCCACCCAGTTCGCTCCCCTGGGCCTCTCTACCTTCTTCCGGGAGGTGTTGGAAAGGGGGGCCCCCTTTCGTGTCACATGCTTCTGAGACCCAGGGGTGTCGAGCCGTCCTGCCCAGCCCCTGTAACTGCTGTCGGTATGCGACGGCCAGGTTCGATCTCATAGCTGGTCCTCTCGCTCAAACCGACAAAATCTAAAAGTCTACCTTCTCTTGCCGGCGGGAGGAGCGAGGCACTCCTGCCCAGGCCCGTCGAACTGCCGGTGGGATGCACCCACCCAGTTCGCTCCCCTTGGCCTCTCTACCTTCTTCCGGTAGGTGTCCGAAAGTACCCCCCCCCTGTCGCGTCACATGCCTCTGAGACCCAGGTGTCTCGAGCCGTCATGCCCAGGCTCTGGAACTGCTGTCGGTGTGAGACAGCCAGGTTCGATCTCATAGCTGGTCCTCTCGCTCAAACCGACAAAATCTAAAAGTCTACCTTCTCTTGCCGGCGGGAGGAGTGAGGCACTCCTGCCCAGGCCCGTCGAACTTCCGGTGGGATGCACCCACCCAGTTCGCTCCCCTTGGCCTCTCTACCTTCTTCCGGGAGGTGTTGGAAAGGGGGGCCCCCTTTCGTGTCACATGCCTCTGAGACCCAGGGGTGTCGAGCCGTCCTGCCCAGCCCCTGGAACTGCTGTCGGTATGCGACGGCCAGGTTCGATCTCATAGCTGGTTCTCTCGCTCAAACCAACAAAGTCTATCTTTCTACCTTCTCTTGCCGGCGGGAGGAGAAGGGGGCTCGTGCCCGGGCCCCATGGGACTGCCGGGGGTGGGGGGGGGACAACCCCCACCGGGTTCACTCTCCACGGTCGCCCGCTTCCGAATAGCAAGTCCCCCTTACCCTTTTGGCGGAGAAAGGGCCGGGGTGGGGGACTCCTGCCCGGGCCGCTGGAACTGCTGGCGGGATGCGCCTCTCGACTCCATCCCCTTGTCATGGTCCTCTCTCTCTCTCCAAGAAAAATGACAAAGTCCACACGCTTCTATGTGCCGGCGGGAGGAGTGGGCGACTCCTACCCAGGCCCCTGGAACTGCTGGCCGGATGCGCCCCTCGACTCCATCCCCTTGTCATGGTCCTCTCTTTCTCTCTCTCTCTCTCTCCAAAGAAAATGACAAAGTCCACACGCTTCTCTGTGCCAGTGGGAGGAGTGGGGGACTCCTACCCAGGCCCCTGGAACTGCGGGTGGGATGTGCCCACACAGTTCACCCCCCCTGGAGCCTCTCTACCTTCTTCTCTAGGAAGCCGAGACTTGAAGGGCTTGTAGAGGGGGACTTGTGCTCAGAGCGCCGCGACACACAGCGTCGAACCCAGGCTAGAAGGGAGAGGGGACACGCTCGCCGTATGCCGGCACGGACTCCAAAGTCCGGCCGAGCGAGGGTCCCTACCCGCCGGGTCGCGACATGCCAAATCGATCTAGAAGGGTGGAGGAGGTTCGCACAGACAACAGGATCCGAGGGTGGAGAAAGCAGGGGGAGGAGTGGGGGACTCCTACCCAGGCCCCTGGAACTGCTGGTGGGACGTGAACACACTGTTCACCCCCTGGAGCCTCTCTACCTTCTTCTCGGCCCCCTTCGGGGCTAGGGAGACGAGACTTGCAGGGCTGGTAGAGGGGGACTTGGGCTCCGAGAGGAGACCTCCAGCTTGTCTGTACCACCTTCCCTCCAGGAATGGCAGAGGGGGGAAATTCAGAAATTCTTACCCGCCTACGGTGCTCCTTTACTGGGCAGACATTTTCAAAAATCCCCCCTGAATCTGTGGAAGTCTTGCCTCCCAGCCGACACCTCGGATGTCATGGAACTGATGGTGGGATCGAAACACCCTGCACACCCCCCAGGGTTTTTCTACCTTCTTCCGGGAGGTGTTGGAAAGGGGGACCCCCTTTCGTGTCACATGCCTCTGAGACCCAGGGGTGTCGAGCCGTCCTGCCCAGGCTCTGGAACTGCTGTCGGTGTGAGACAGCCAGGTTTGATCTCATAGCCGGTTCTCTTTCTCAAAACCTCAAAACGGACACCCTTATGGAAGTTCAGCCCGGCGGCCCCCTCTCAAGCTAGGGACCCCAGACTTGCAGGGATGGTAGAGGTGGACTAGGGCTCCAAGAGGAGACCTCCAGCTTGTCTGTACCACCTTCCCTCCGAAAATGGCAGAGGGACAAAGTCGGATTGTGTTACCCGATTTGACTTCCATGAGCCTGGGGACGTTTTTCACAAAGTCCCCCTCCTCCATGGAAGTTGCCCCCCAGCGACTTCCCTTCGAGCTAGGAAGCCGAGACTTGCAGGGCTGGTAGAGGGGGACTTGGGCTCCAAGATGACACCTCCAGCTTGTCTTTACCACCTTCCCTCCAGGAATGGCAGAGGGGGGAAATTCAGAAATTCTTACCCGCCTACCGTGCTTCTTTACTGGGCAGACATTTTCAAAAATCCCCCCTGAATCTGTGGAAGTCTTGCCTCCCAGCCGACACCTCGGATGTCATGGAACTGATGGTGGGATCGAAACACCCTGCACATGTCATGGTCTTACCTTCTTGCTGTTCTCCTTCGTTTGACATGTGCTGGCGGCCATCTTGGTTTCTGGGTTTCTTGTAGCCTTCCACCCTGCGGCTCCTCCTTCCCACTGGGAGGAGCTGGATGCCTAGCTCATATATATAGGAGGTCTGTGGCTTCAGTTCCTTGCTTGGTCCTCCTGTGTTCACATGCTTCTAAGACTGCTGCTGCTTCTGGTTCCTGATCCTGGCTTCGTCTGACTACTCTGCTGGTTCCTGATCCTGGCTTCGTCTGACTACCCTGCTGGTTCCTGATCCTGGCTTCGTCTGACTACCCTTCTGGTTCCTGACCCCTGGCCTCTCAAAGACTCTGCTTCGGTTTCACCATCCGCTTGGACTTTTGCTTTACAGCTTTATTTTCAATAATGCCTTCTTATTTTCACTTATCTCTTGTTGTACGTCTGGTTCATGGTTCCGTGACATTAGGACCAAGCCATGAATTCTGACGGTACAGGGCCATCCTCGCTACCCATGCTGGTTGCCAGACTTGATCAGCAGGATCACCTGTTGGGTCGGTTCGCTGTGGCGTTGCTAACCCTGCTTGAACGCACGGCTCATTTCGCTCCCGTTGCCGATGGGTCGGTTGTCGCTCCTACTGCCGCTCCGGTTGTTGCGCCAGAGTCTACCCCGACACCTGTTGTTGCGCCTGCGGTGTTTCGGGGTATGACCGGTTCTGCCCCTCTTCCACAGCGCTTTGGGGGAGAGCCAACTCAGTGCCGAGGTTTCCTTAACCAGGTGGGCATTTATTTCGAGTTGCTGCCACATGCCTTTCCTACTGAGAGATCAAGGGTGGGCTTCTTGATCTCGCTGCTCTCGGACAAGGCCTTGGCCTGGGCCAGCCCTTTATGGGAGAACAACAATCCGGTGGTTGCCGAGTTTTCCGGTTTTGTTGCTTCTCTTCGGAAGGTATTCGATGTGCCGGCTCGTGCTGCCTCTGCTGCGAAGCTCCTTATGTCCATCAGACAGGGTTCACGATCCGTAGCTGAATACGCCATTGAGTTTTGTACCCTGGCAGCAGAGGTGGGCTGGAATAATGAGGCTCTGGTCGCTGCTTTCTCTCATGGTCTCTCGGATGCCTTGAAGGATGAGGTTGCAGCTAAGGACCTACCAGTGGAGCTCGAGTCTCTTATTTCTTTCCTGATTTTGATTGACACCAGACTCAGGGAGAGACCTTCCTTTAAGGAGAGCCTGCGGAGGTCTTCTAACAGATTGGCGCCTACGTTTGCTGTCCCACCCGTGCCTCCCTCTCCTCCCACGCCTCCTGGGGATGACTTGTCTGGGGGTGAACCCATGCAGCTGGGGTTTGCTCGCCTGTCCGAGGGGGAGAGGGTACTCCGGAGACGCGAGGGCCGATGCATGTACTGTGGTCTCGGTGGGCATTTTCGGTTGGCATGTCCGAACCGTCCGGGAGAACGCTCGCACCTGAGATCCTGTCGGGGGCAGATCTTGGGTGGAGTCTCCTCGTCCCCGGTTTCCCGTGTTGACAAACCACTGATCACTGTTGTCCTCTCCTGGGTCGGGGGCTCGGTGACGACCCAGGCGTTGGTGGACTCTGGTGCTGGTGGTTTGTTCATTGATAGTGTGTTCGCTGCCGCCAATTCCATTCCTCTGCAGGCTCGAGGTTCTCCACTGGCTCTTGAGGCGATAGACGGCAGACCCCTTCTGCCGCCACACGTGACTCATGAGACCCTTCCAGTGGGGATAGCCATTGGTGCCGTTCACAGAGAGTCGGTCTGCCTCCAGGTTATTTCGTCTCCACACTACTCGGTGGTCTTGGGGTACCCCTGGCTCCAGAAGCATAATCCGACTTTCGATTGGAGATCGGCCGAGATCCTCTCGTGGTCACCGCAGTGTGGGGCTAGTTGCATCCATGGGTCTGTCAAGTTGCTGTGTACTTTCTCGGACTCTCTGTTGCCTCCTGAATACGAGGAGTACCGGGATGTATTCGATAAGGTGCGCGCGGTTGCCCTACCTCCGCACCGCCCATACGATTGTGCCATAGAGTTACAACCTGGTGCCGTTCCTCCTCGTGGCAAAGTCTATCCACTGTCGGTAGCGGAGAATGAGGCCATGGAGGAGTACGTGAGGGAGGCGCTTTCACGCGGACACATTCGCAAATCCTCGTCCCCGGCAGGGGCTGGATTTTTCTTTGTGAAAAAGAAGGGCGGTGAGTTGAGGCCTTGCATTGATTACAGGGGTCTCAATCGCATCACGATCAAGAACGCTTACCCGATACCCTTGATTTCCGAGCTGTTCGATCGCCTTAAAGGGGCCACGGTCTTTACCAAACTCGACCTGAGGGCGGCATATAACCTGGTAAGGATCAAGGCGGGCGATGAGTGGAAGACCGCGTTTAACACCAGGACCGGTCATTATGAATCCTTGGTTATGCCCTTTGGGTTGTGCAATGCGCCCGCAGTCTTTCAGGAATTCATCAACGATGTTTTCCGTGACCTGTTGCAGCAGTGTGTGGTGGTCTATTTGGATGACATCTTGGTATATTCTGAATCCATGGAGGCCCACATTCTGGATGTCAGACGAGTGTTGCAACGGTTACGAGAGAACAAGCTGTTCGGTAAGCTTGAGAAATGCGAATTTCACCGATCCCAGGTAACCTTCTTAGGTTACATCATTTCCGCTGAGGGGTTCTCCATGGATCCTGAGAAGGTTTCGGCTGTCTTACAGTGGCCCCAGCCCAGTGGTCTTCGTTCCCTGCAGCGCTTTTTGGGCTTCGCCAATTATTATCGGAAGTTCATCAGGGACTTTTCCATGCTGGCCAAGCCTCTCACGGATCTGACCAGGAAGGGCAGTAATTCCCAGGTCTGGCCGCTCGAGGCCATCCGAGCTTTTGAGGCCCTAAAGTCCGCTTTTGTGTCGGCTCCGATTCTGTCGCATCCCAACCCTGGGTTGCCCTTTGTCCTCGAGGTGGACGCGTCTGAGACGGGAGTAGGCGGCCCTTCTGTCTCAGCGTAGAACACCAGAGGGTCCTCTGCTTCCTTGTGGGTTTTACTCCCGGAAACTGTCTTCCGCGGAGTGCAACTATCAGATTGGTGACAGGGAGTTATTGGCCATCGTGCAGGCCCTTAAAGAATGGAGGCACTTGCTCGAGGGTTCGGTGGTTCCGGTTCTCATCCTGACGGACCATAAGAATCTGACCTACCTTTCTGAGGCCAAGAGATTGACACCACGTCAGGCCAGATGGGCTCTGTTCTTGTCACGTTTTAATTACGTGGTCTCCTACCTACCCGGTTCCAAGAACATCAGGGCGGATGCCCTATCACGGCAGTACTCCGAGCTGTCCAGGGAGGAGTCGATTCCGACTTCGGTCATACCTCCGAATCAGATCCTGGCCGCCATTCGCACCAGCCTGACCTCTCCCCTGGGTGAGCAGATTTTGGCGGCTCAATCTGGTGCTCCCTCTGGGAGACCCAACGGCAGATGTTTTGTGCCTGAGGAGTTGCGCACTCGGTTGTTGCGAACCTACCATAACTCCAAGACCGCGGGGCATCCTGGAAAGAATCAGCTGTCCTGGGCTGTTTCACGTCTGTTCTGGTGGCCTTCCCTACGTTCCGACATCGCCGCATATGTAGCGGCATGCTCCGTTTGTGCCCAGAGTAAGTCCCCTCGGCACCTTCCGTTGGGCCTTCTGCAACCCATAGCCACCGGGGAGCGCCCATCGTCACACCTAGGGGTTGGATTTCATTGTGGACCTCCCTGCATCCCGAGGCCATACGGTCATTCTCATGATTGTGGATCGGTTTTCCAAAATGTGCCACTGTGTTCCTCTCAAGAAGTTACCCTCTGCACAAGAGTTGGCCACGATTTTTGCCAGGGAGGTCTTCCGGTTGCACGGTTTGCCCAAGGAGATTGTGTTGGATCGGGGGAGTCAGTTTGTGTCCAGGTTCTGGCGCGCCTTTTGCTCCCAGTTGGGGATTCATCTCTCCTTCTCCTCGGCCTACCACCCTCAGTCCAATGGGGCCGCAGAACGGTCCAATCAGGCCTTGGAGCAATTCCTTCGTTGCTATGTCTCCGATCACCAAGACAATTGGGTTGACCTCCTGCCTTGGGCTGAGTTTGCCAGGAACACGGCGGTGAACTCTTCCTCTGGGACGTCTCCCTTCATGGCCAATTATGGGTTCCAACCTGCCGTGTTACCGGAGGTATTCTCTCCCCAGGATATTCCGGCTGTGGAGGATCACCTTTCCCTCCTACAAGCTTCTTGGGTACAGATCCAGAAGTCCCTTGAGGCCTCTGCGCAGCGCCAGAGACTCCAGGCTGATCGCAGACGAGCGCCTGCTCCTTCCTACCAGGTCGGAGACCGTGTATGGTTGTCCACCCGCAACCTCAACCTTCGAGTGCCCACTCCCAAGCTGGCGCCTCGCTTTGTTGGTCCCTTCCGAGTGCTTCGCAGGGTAAACCCAGTAGCCTATGCCCTTGCGCTTCCTCCTGGCATGCGGATCTCTAACGTGTTTCATGTCTCCCTGTTGAAGCCACTGGTGTGTAATCGTTTCACTTCCTCGGTTCCTCGGCCTCGTCCGGTCCTAGTGGGCAATCATGAGGAGTATGAGGTGAGCAATATCCTGGACTCACGCCTGGTCCGCGGTCGGGTGCAGTTTTTGGTCCATTGGCGTGGTTATGGTCCAGAGGAGCGTTCCTGGGTTCCCTCCGCAGATGTCCATGCTCCTGCCTTGCTCCGAGCCTTCCACGCACGCTTCCCTCAGAAACCGTTTTTTGCTCCGCGGAGGAGGGGCCCTTGAGGGGGAGGTACTGTCATGGTCTTACCTTCTTGCTGTTCTCCTTCGTTTGACATGTGCTGGCGGCCATCTTGGTTTCTGGGTTTCTTGTAGCCTTCCACCCTGCGGCTCCTCCTTCCCACTGGGAGGAGCTGGATGCCTAGCTCATATATATAGAAGGTCTGTGGCTTCAGTTCCTTGCTTGGTCCTCCTGTGTTCACATGCTTCTAAGACTGCTGCTGCTTCTGGTTCCTGATCCTGGCTTCGTCTGACTACTCTGCTGGTTCCTGATCCTGGCTTCGTCTCACTACCCTGCTGGTTCCTGATCCTGGCTTCGTCTGACTATCCTTCTGGTTCCTGACCCCTGGCCTCTCAAAGACTCTGCTTCGGTTTCACCATCCGCTTAGACTTTTGCTTTACAGCTTTATTTTCAATAAAGCCTTCTTATTTTCACTTATCTCTTGTTGTACGTCTGGTTCATGGTTCCGTGACAGCACACCCCCCAGGGTTTTTCTACCTTCTTCCGGGAGGTGTTGGAAAGGGGGACCCCCTTTCGTGTCACATGCCTCTGAGACCCAGGGGTGTCGAGCCGTCCTGCCCAGGCTCTGGAACTGCTGTCGGTGTGAGACAGCCAGGTTTGATCTCATAGCCGGTTCTCTTTCTCAAAACCTCAAAACGGACACCCTTATGGAAGTTCAGCCCGGTGGCCCCCTCTCAAGCTAGGGACCCCAGACTTGCAGGGATGGTAGAGGTGGACTAGGGCTCCAAGAGGAGACCTCCAGCTTGTCTGTACCACCTTCCCTCCGGAAATGGCAGAGGGACAAAGTCGGATTGTGTTACCCGATTTGACTTCCATGAGCCTGGGGACGTTTTTCACAAAGTCCCCCTCCTCCATGGAAGTTGCCCCCCAGCGACTTCCCTTCGAGCTAGGAAGCCGAGACTTGCAGGGCTGGTACAGGGGGACTTGGGCTCCAAGAGGACACCTCCAGCTTGTTTGTACCACCTTCCCTCATGGAAATGGCAGAGGGACAAAGTCAGACTGTGTTACCCGGTTTGACTTCCATGAGCCTGGGGACATTTTCCACCAGGTCCCCCTCCTCCATGGAAGTTGCCCCCCAGCGACTTCCCTTCGAGCTAGGAAGCCGAGACTTGCAGGGCTGGTAGAGGGGGACTTGGGCTCCAAGATGACACCTCCAGCTTGTTTGTACCACCTTCCCTCCAGAAATGGCAGAGGGACAAAGTCGGACTGTGTCACCCGGTTTGACTTCCATGAGCCTGTGGACGTTTTCCACCAGGTCCCCCTCCTCCATGGAAGTTGCCCCCCAGCGACTTCCCTTCGAGCTAGGAAGCCGAGACTTGCAGGGCTGGTAGAGGGGGACTTGGGCTCCAAGAGGACACCTCCAGCTTGTTTGTACCACCTTCCCTCCGGAAATGGCAGAGGGACAAAGTCGGACTGTGTTACCCGGTTTGACTTCCATAAGCCTGGGGACATTTTTCACAAAGTCCCCCTCCCTTATGGAAGCGCCTCCAGCGGCCTCCCTTGGGGCTAGGAAGCCGAAACTTGCAGGGATGGTAGAGGGGGACTTGAGCTCCAAGAGGAGACCTCAAGCTTGTCTGTACCACCTTTTCTCCGGAAATGGCAGAGGGACAAATTCGGAACATGTTACCCGATTTCACTTCCATAAGCCTGGGGACATTTTTCACAAAGTCCCCCTCGCTTATGGAAGTGCCTCCAGCGGCCTCCCTTGGGGCTAGGAAGCCGAATATTGCAGGGATGGTAGAGGGGGACTTGAGCTCCAAGAGGAGACCTCAAGCTTGTCTGTACCACCTTCCCTCCGGAAATGGCAGAGGGACAAAGTCGGAACATGTTACCCGATTTCACTTCCATAAGCCTAGGGGCATTTTTCACAAAGTCCCCCTCCCTTATGGAAGTGCCTCCAGCGGCCTCCCTTGGGGCTAGGAAGCCGAAACTTGCAGGGCTGGTAGAGGGGGACTTGGGCTCCAAGAGGACACCTCCAGCTTGTTTGTACCACCTTCCCTCTGGAAATGGCAGAGGGACAAAGTCGGACTGTGTTACCCGATTTGACTTCCATGAGCCTGTGGATGTTTTTCACAAATTCCCCCTCTCCATGGAAGTTGCCCCCCAGCGACTTCCCTTCGAGCTAGGAAGCCGAGACTTGCAGGGCTGGTAGAGGGGGACTTGGGCTCCAAGAGGACACCTCCAGCTTGTTTGTACCACCTTCCCTCTGGAAATGGCAGAGGGACAAAGTTGGACTGTGTTACCCGATTTGACTTCCATTAGCCTGGGGACTTTTTCACAAAGTCCCCCTCCTCCATGGAAGTGGCCCCCAGCGACTTCCCTTCGAGCTAGGAAGCCGAGACTTGCAGGGCTGGTAGAGGGGGACTTGGGCTCCAAGAGGACACCTCCAGCTTGTCTGTAACACCTTCCCTCCGGGAATGGCAGAGGGGGGGAAGTCAAAAACCCTAACCCCCTCCCTTATGGAAGTGCCTCCAGCGGCCTCCCTTGGGGCTAGGAAGCCAAAACTTGCAGGGATGGTAGAGGGGGACTTGGGCTCCAAGAGGAGACCTCCAGCTTGTCTGTACCACCTTCCCTCTGGAAATGGCAGAGGGACAAAGTCGGACTGTGTTACATGTTACCCGATTTGACTTCCATGAGCCTGGGGACATTTTTCACAAAGTCCCCCTCCTCCATGGAAGTTGCCCACAGCGGCTTCCCTTGGGGCTAGGAAGCCGAATATTGCAGGGATGGTAGAGGGGGACTTGAGCTCCAAGAGGAGACCTCAAGCTTGTCTGTACCACCTTCCCTCCGGAAATGGCAGAGGGACAAAGTCGGAACATGTTACCCGATTTCACTTCCATAAGCCTAGGGGCATTTTTCACAAAGTCCCCCTCCATTATGGAAGTGCCTCCAGCGGCCTCCCTTGGGGCTAGGAAGCCGAAACTTGCAGGGATGGTAGAGGGGGACTTGGGCTCCAAGAGGACACCTCCAGCTTGTTTGTACCACCTTCCCTCTGGAAATGGCAGAGGGACAAAGTCGGACTGTGTTACCCGATTTGACTTCCATGAGCCTGTGGATGTTTTTCACAAATTCCCCCTCTCCATGGAAGTTGCCCCCCAGCGACTTCCCTTCGAGCTAGGAAGCCGAGACTTGCAGGGCTGGTAGAGGGGGACTTGGGCTCCAAGAGGACACCTCCAGCTTGTTTGTACCACCTTCCCTCCGGAAATGGCAGAGGGACAAAGTCGGACTGTGTTACCCGGTTTGACTTCCATAAGCCTGGGGACATTTTTCACAAAGTCCCCCTCCCTTATGGAAGCGCCTCCAGCGGCCTCCCTTGGGGCTAGGAAGCCGAAACTTGCAGGGATGGTAGAGGGGGACTTGAGCTCCAAGAGGAGACCTCAAGCTTGTCTGTACCACCTTTTCTCCGGAAATGGCAGAGGGACAAATTCGGAACATGTTACCCGATTTCACTTCCATAAGCCTGGGGACATTTTTCACAAAGTCCCCCTCGCTTATGGAAGTGCCTCCAGCGGCCTCCCTTGGGGCTAGGAAGCCGAATATTGCAGGGATGGTAGAGGGGGACTTGAGCTCCAAGAGGAGACCTCAAGCTTGTTTGTACCACCTTCCCTCATGGAAATGGCAGAGGGACAAAGTCAGACTGTGTTACCCGGTTTGACTTCCATGAGCCTGGGGACATTTTCCACCAGGTCCCCCTCCTCCATGGAAGTTGCCCCCCAGCGACTTCCCTTCGAGCTAGGAAGCCGAGACTTGCAGGGCTGGTAGAGGGGGACTTGGGCTCCAAGATGACACCTCCAGCTTGTTTGTACCACCTTCCCTCCAGAAATGGCAGAGGGACAAAGTCGGACTGTGTCACCCGGTTTGACTTCCATGAGCCTGTGGACGTTTTCCACCAGGTCCCCCTCCTCCATGGAAGTTGCCCCCCAGCGACTTCCCTTCGAGCTAGGAAGCCGAGACTTGCAGGGCTGGTAGAGGGGGACTTGGGCTCCAAGAGGAGACCTCCAGCTTGTTTGTACCACCTTCCCTCCGGAAATGGCAGAGGGACAAAGTCGGACAGTGTTACCCGATTTGACTTCCATAAGCCTGGGGACATTTTTCACAAAGTCCCCCTCCCTTATGGAAGTGCCTCCAGCGGCCTCCCTTGGGGCTAGGAAGCCGAAACTTGCAGGGATGGTAGAGGGGGACTTGAGCTCCAAGAGGAGACCTCCAGCTTGTCTGTACCACCTTCCCTCCAGGAATGGCAGAGGGGGGGGGAAGTCAGAAATTCTTGCCCGCCGACGGTGCTCCTTTCCTGGGTAGACATTTCCAAAAATCCCCCCCTAAATCTGTGGAAGGCTTGCCTCCCAGCCGACACCTCGGATGTCATGGAACTGATGGTGGGATCAAATCACCCTGCCCACCCCCCAGGGTCTCTCTACCTTCTTCCGGGAGGTGTTGGAAAGGGGGGCCCCCTATCGTGTCACATGCCGCTGAGACCCAGGGGTGTCGAGCCGTCATGCCCAGGCTCTGGAACTGCTGTCGGTATGAGACAGCCAGGTTCACTCTCATAGATGGTTCTCTTTCTCAAAACCTCAAAACGGACACCCTTATGGAAGTTCAGCCCGGCGGCCCCCTCTCAAGCTAGGGACCCCAGACTTGCAGGGATGGTAGAGGGGGACTAGGGCTCCAAGAGGAGACCTCCAGCTTGTCTGTACCACCTTCCCTCCGGAAATGGCAGAGGGGCAAAGTCGGACCATGTTACCCGATTTCACTTCCATAAGCCTGGGGACATTTTTCACAAAGTCCCCCTCCTCCATGGAAGTTGCCCACAGCGGCTTCCCTTGGGGCTAGGAAGCCGAAACTTGCAGGGATGGTAGAGGGGGACTTGGGCTCCAAGAGGACACCTCAAGCTTGTCTGTACCACCTTCCCTCCAGAAATGGCAGAGGGACAAAGTCGGAACATGTTACCCGATTTCACTTCCATAAGCCTGGGGACATTTTTCACAAAGTCCCCCTCCCTTATGGAAGTGCCTCCAGCGGCCTCCCTTGGGGCTAGGAAGCCGAAACTTGCAGGGATGGTAGAGGGGGACTTGAGCTCCAAGAGGAGACCTCCAGCTTGTCTGTACCACCTTCCCTCCAGGAATGGCAGAGGGGGGGATGTCAGAAATTCTTGCCCGCCGACGGTGCTCCTTTCCTGGGTAGACATTTCCAAAAATCCCCCCCTAAATCTGTGGAAGGCTTGCCTCCCAGCCGACACCTCGGATGTCATGGAACTGATGGTGGGATCAAATCACCCTGCCCACCCCCCAGGGTCTCTCTACCTTCTTCCGGGAGGTGTTGGAAAGGGGGGCCCCCTATCGTGTCACATGCCGCTGAGACCCAGGGGTGTCGAGCCGTCATGCCCAGGCTCTGGAACTGCTGTCGGTATGAGACAGCCAGGTTCACTCTCATAGATGGTTCTCTTTCTCAAAACCTCAAAACGGACACCCTTATGGAAGTTCAGCCCGGCGGCCCCCTCTCAAGCTAGGGACCCCAGACTTGCAGGGATGGTAGAGGGGGACTAGGGCTCCAAGAGGAGACCTCCAGCTTGTCTGTACCACCTTCCCTCCGGAAATGGCAGAGGGGCAAAGTCGGACCATGTTACCTGATTTCACTTCCATAAGCCTGGGGACATTTTTCACAAAGTCCCCCTCCTTCATGGAAGTTGCCCACAGCGGCTTCCCTTGGGGCTAGGAAGCCGAAACTTGCAGGGATGGTAGAGGGGGACTTGGGCTCCAAGAGGACACCTCAAGCTTGTCTGTACCACCTTCCCTCCAGAAATGGCAGAGGGACAAAGTCGGAACTTGTTACCCGATTTCACTTCCATAAGCCTGGGGACATTTTTCACAAAGTCCCCCTCCCTTATGGAAGTGCCTCCAGCGGCCTCCCTTGGGGCTAGGAAGCCGAAACTTGCAGGGATGGTAGAGGGGGACTTGAGCTCCAAGAGGAGACCTCCAGCTTGTCTGTACCACCTTCCCTCCAGGAATGGCAGAGGGGGGGAAGTCAGAAATTCTTGCCCGCCGACGATGCTCCTTTCCTGGGTAGACATTTCCAAAAATCCCCCCCTAAATCTGTGGAAGGCTTGCCTCCCAGCCGACACCTCGGATGTCATGGAACTGATGGTGGGATCAAATCACCCTGCCCACCCCCCAGGGTCTCTCTACCTTCTTCCGGGAGGTGTTGGAAAGGGGGGCCCCCTATCGTGTCACATGCCGCTGAGACCCAGGGGTGTCGAGCCGTCATGCCCAGGCTCTGGAACTGCTGTCGGTATGAGACAGCCAGGTTCACTCTCATAGATGGTTCTCTTTCTCAAAACCTCAAAACGGACACCCTTATGGAAGTTCAGCCCGGCGGCCCCCTCTCAAGCTAGGGACCCCAGACTTGCAGGGATGGTAGAGGGGGACTAGGGCTCCAAGAGGAGACCTCCAGCTTGTCTGTACCACCTTCCCTCCGGAAATGGCAGAGGGGCAAAGTCGGACCATGTTACCCGATTTCACTTCCATAAGCCTGGGGACATTTTTCACAAAGTCCCCCTCCTTCATGGAAGTTGCCCACAGCGGCTTCCCTTGGGGCTAGGAAGCCGAAACTTGCAGGGATGGTAGAGGGGGACTTGGGCTCCAAGAGGACACCTCAAGCTTGTCTGTACCACCTTCCCTCCAGAAATGGCAGAGGGACAAAGTCGGAACTTGTTACCCGATTTCACTTCCATAAGCCTGGGGACATTTTTCACAAAGTCCCCCTCCCTTATGGAAGTGCCTCCAGCGGCCTCCCTTGGGGCTAGGAAGCCGAAACTTGCAGGGATGGTAGAGGGGGACTTGAGCTCCAAGAGGAGACCTCCAGCTTGTCTGTACCACCTTCCCTCCAGGAATGGCAGAGGGGGGGGAAGTCAGAAATTCTTGCCCGCCGACGATGCTCCTTTCCTGGGTAGACATTTCCAAAAATCCCCCCTAAATCTGTGGAAGGCTTGCCTCCCAGCCGACACCTCGGATGTCATGGAACTGATGGTGGGATCAAATCACCCTGCCCACCCCCCAGGGTCTCTCTACCTTCTTCCGGGAGGTGTTGGAAAGGGGGGCCCCCTATCGTGTCACATGCCGCTGAGACCCAGGGGTGTCGAGCCGTCATGCCCAGGCTCTGGAACTGCTGTCGGTATGAGACAGCCAGGTTCACTCTCATAGATGGTTCTCTTTCTCAAAACCTCAAAATGGACACCCTTATGGAAGTTCAGCCCGGCGGCCCCCTCTCAAGCTAGGGACCCCAGACTTGCAGGGATGGTAGAGGGGGACTAGGGCTCCAAGAGGAGACCTCCAGCTTGTCTGTACCACCTTCCCTCCGGAAATGGCAGAGGGGCAAAGTCGGACCATGTTACCCGATTTCACTTCCATAAGCCTGGGGACATTTTTCACAAAGTCCCCCTCCTTCATGGAAGTGCCTCCAGCGGCCTCCCTTGGGGCTAGGAAGCCGAAACTTGCAGGGATGGTAGAGGGGGACTTGGGCTCCAAGAGGACACCTCCAGCTTGTCTGTACCACCTTCCCTCCAGAAATGGCAGAGGGACAAAGTCGGAACTTGTTACCCGATTTCACTTCCATAAGCCTGGGGACATTTTTCACAAAGTCCCCCTCCCTTATGGAAGTGCCTCCAGCGGCCTCCCTTGGGGCTAGGAAGCCGAAACTTGTAGGGATGGTAGAGGGGGACTTGAGCTCCAAGAGGAGACCTCCAGCTTGTCTGTACCACCTTCCCTCCAGGAATGGCAGAGGGGGGGATGTCAGAAATTCTTGCCCGCCGACGGTGCTCCTTTCCTGGGTAGACATTTCCAAAAATCCCCCCCTAAATCTGTGGAAGGCTTGCCTCCCAGCCGACACCTCGGATGTCATGGAACTGATGGTGGGATCAAATCACCCTGCCCACCCCCCAGGGTCTCTCTACCTTCTTCCGGGAGGTGTTGGAAAGGGGGGCCCCCCTATCGTGTCACATGCCGCTGAGACCCAGGGGTGTCGAGCCGTCATGCCCAGGCTCTGGAACTGCTGTCGGTATGAGACAGCCAGGTTCACTCTCATAGATGGTTCTCTTTCTCAAAACCTCAAAACGGACACCCTTATGGAAGTTCAGCCCGGCGGCCCCCTCTCAAGCTAAGGAACCCCAGACTTGCAGGGATGGTAGAGGGGGACTAGGGCTCCAAGAGGAGACCTCCAGCTTGTCTGTACCACCTTCACTCCGGAAATGGCAGAGGGACAAAGTCGGAACATGTTACCCGATTTCACTTCCATAAGCCTGGGGACATTTTTCACAAAGTCCCCCTCCCTTATGGAAGTGCCTCCAGCGGCCTCCCTTGGGGCTAGGAAGCCGAAACTTGCAGGGATGGTAGAGGGGGACTTGAGCTCCAAGAGGAGACCTCCAGCTTGTCTGTACCACCTTCCCTCCAGGAATGGCAGAGGGGGGGAAGTCAGAAATTCTTGCCCGCCGACGATGCTCCTTTCCTGGGTAGACATTTCCAAAAATCCCCCCTAAATCTGTGGAAGGCTTGCCTCCCAGCCGACACCTCGGATGTCATGGAACTGATGGTGGGATCAAATCACCCTGCCCACCCCCCAGGGTCTCTCTACCTTCTTCCGGGAGGTGTTGGAAAGGGGGGCCCCCTATCGTGTCACATGCCGCTGAGACCCAGGGGTGTCGAGCCGTCATGCCCAGGCTCTGGAACTGCTGTCGGTATGAGACAGCCAGGTTCACTCTCATAGATGGTTCTCTTTCTCAAAACCTCAAAATGGACACCCTTATGGAAGTTCAGCCCGGCGGCCCCCTCTCAAGCTAGGGACCCCAGACTTGCAGGGATGGTAGAGGGGGACTAGGGCTCCAAGAGGAGACCTCCAGCTTGTCTGTACCACCTTCCCTCCGGAAATGGCAGAGGGGCAAAGTCGGAACATGTTACCCGATTTCACTTCCATAAGCCTGGGGACATTTTTCACAAAGTCCCCCTCCCTTATGGAAGTGCCTCCAGCGGCCTCCCTTGGGGCTAGGAAGCCGAAACTTGCAGGGATGGTAGAGGGGGACTTGGGCTCCAAGAGGACACCTCCAGCTTGTCTGTACCACCTTCCCTCTGGAAATGGCAGAGGGACAAAGTCGGAAAATGTTACCCGATTTGACTTCCATGAGCCTGGGGACATTTTTCACAAAGTCCCCCTCCTCCATGGAAGTTGCCCACAGAGGCTTCCCTTGGGGCTAGGAAGCCGAAACTTGCAGGGATGGT